>NC_065516.1:28038240-28103735 GCF_006386435.1 Epinephelus moara | reverse complement strand
GAATTTAGTCACACGGATTTGTTTTTTTCATTGATATAAAAATTAATATAAAATACAGGCACATAGAAGGACATGAAATGATGGCAAATCTGGTTAGCCCAGATTGTCCTGAAAAAAACAACAACAAGATATAGCATGTGTATGTAGCCTTTATAATGACTGTGATTTGAGCTTAAAAGTAAAGGCAGTAAAAATACCCCAAAAACGCCCAGGGCCCATAGGGTTAAACAGCTATTTAAATCCATTTGGGGCCAATCAGGGATCCAGACTGTAGCTGATAACGTAAGCAGCCAATCAGGCACTGTGTTGTAGTTGGTGACGTAAAATCCAAGCCGCAGCTTGCAGAACAGTAATTGCGGCTCCCACTCCCTAGTAGAATAAACACAGCAATAAATTAAGTTATTGTAGAAATGGAGTTGATAAAAACAATTAAACATGAACAAGAGTACGCACTCACAGAGTTTTGGTAAAAGCTTGATTTATCTCTGTTGGTAATGAAAATGTCCCCTGGTGTTTCCTTATGCTGATTGGCTGAAGATTTTTGTCTGTCAAGGCGAGTACTTCTGCCCACTTAAAGTGTTTGGGCTAGCCGCGGTACCAGACAGACACAGAGAGCAAAACAAAATATTGGGCTAACGTCATCAGGATGGTCTTACAAGGTTACAACACTGGTCCTCTGGTCAGTCTACTGTCAATAATGCATATAACATGATGTGGACATGTGCAGGGTGTTTTTTATTTATCAACGCTCACGGGCTAGTTTCATGTGTAATTATTGCATATGGATTTGGCATCAGGTCAAACATTCTCAACAATCGGCTATTGAGCACACCTCCTGACAGTGCTCAGTTCCGCAGCCTCTCTCATAATGTCTGCTCTGCATTAAAGCTCAGTATCCCCTCTATCTATCAGCATGCAGTGAAGACTCTACTGCCCTTCCCAATCACACACCTTTGTGGGGCAGATTTCTCCTTCGTCAGCCACAAAAACAATACCTTTGGAATTTAATGGATATAGATGATGACTGATGTATTGCCTTCAAAATCGGGCGTCTGATCTGACCATGGAATTAGTTTATCTTCGAACTTTATGCTGGTTATGCTTTTTAAATCTACTTTCTTTTTGATTTTGCTGGTATTATTTTCTCTCTCCGCATAGTTGAATTCAAAGCAGCTGCTTCAGGAGGGATTATAGGTTCCCTTATTGTGCTGAAGTGTTGTAATTAAACAATTAGGTTTGCCACTTCATATTAAGCTACCTGGGTTTGGCGAGCCTGCTTATGTATACTGTCTTTTGCCTACACAGTTCCTCTTCCTTTGCTTTTGAGCAGAAAAAAGTCCAGGTAATTTCAACATGTCTGTTTAAGCCTTTCTGGTATTTGCAGTATTTAGTCTTGCCACTCATAATCTCCTCAAATGTCACACTTTGGGTTGAGGGGGATGTTTGTGGTGTGTCTGGCCTGTGTGTATTGTACAGTACATTATGAGTTGTCCTGTTCTTGAATGAGTGTGTTAGGCTTTTTTTCCAGCTTGGAACCAGCTAGCTAAATAGCAGCTCACTAGCTTATCTGTATTAATGAATGGTAGTCAAAATTACACTACTGCACTAGCTTTTTCCTGTATGAGTTGTGGCTCTTTGTAGACACACACACAAACACACACACACACAAACACACACAAACACAGACACACACACACACACACACACACACACACACACACACACACACACACACACACACACACACACACACATGCTTGTTCACAGATATATTTGTTGATTAATTTTTTGGATCCTACAAGTGATTTAACAGCATATATTAGCATGTATCCACACTTTGAGAAACAGTATATCTGGAATAGGAAGACAAAATCTGTCAGAAGACCTTTGTGTTTATGCAGTTTTATTTTGACAGCACTCATGTGTTTGAAAAATGTGGGATATTAACCTATTCAGCGCTGGCACAAAATATTAGTATTGTCAGCTTCAGTGTCTCTTTCAGCATAAACTGAACTGAAAATATCAAAGCACAGTGTCAGTGTTGGCATTTGAAACCCAAATTAGTAGCACCATAGTCTGTGCCATTTGCAGTTTGAGTTACATTGAGTCTGAAGCTTAAGAGAGGAGATGAGCAAGGACTTTGCCCTAATTATCATGCTGGCTAAACATGCTGTGTCGGTTAAATGGTGTTTGCAACAGGCGCAACCTCTGGCTGCTTATAGCAGCTACTTCCTGACACTCCCAATCAGCTTGATTGATTGGATCCCAAACCACTCCCTAACTCTGATTGGCAGCTTAATGACAAGGGGGGGAGGAGAATAGCTAAAGGAGACAGGCTATTTTATGGTACTTAGCTGATCCAGAGTAAGTTTTTGTTCTTAAAATGGTATGTGTGTAAGTGCCTGCCTCAGTTGTTGTTCTGCAGCAAAGACAGCATCAGAAAAATATTCATCCATAATAATCTGTCTGGGCTCTTTTCTTCGGCTTTCCCAAAACTGTCACATCTATCAAGATTAGGTGACTGGTGGAGCCCAATTTTCCCTTAAAACAAATCAATCTCACTGAATGCCTGCAACAACTGATGCTGACTGTCCAAGTGACTCGTGGTATAACCAACACAGACAAATATTCAAGGCTTAAACCAAACCACTGATTAGACAGCTCAGTGATCCATCTTCTGAAGACAGTACTGACAGTCATGTTAGCATCCATCTGCATTTGTTTCTCATAGGCAGTTAATTCCATTAGCCTTTTCAGAAGGGCGGTTAGCGCATGATTTTCTATAAATCTTTTCTTTCTACAATCATAAATCAAGACAGGGTGGTTTCAAGCTGTGGTATCTTCTCTGATGCTAACCCTTCCTTGTGTCCTTGTTTGTCTTTTACACAAATGTTTAAAGTCCTCCTACTGTCATTAAAATGTATAGTGTAGCCATGAAGCAGTTTTCTGAAACCATTTGTAAAGTGCTTAAAATCTGTGACACGTCGTGTGCTGTCATTTGCTTGAACTTTGGTGCCTGCTTTAAATGGTAACTGTAACGTTTTTGATTAAATTCTTTGAATCACAGGAATTTGACAGTGCACTTAACTAGCTCTGATCTTTGTCTTTCATTCTAGTCAAATGTGTTGTTTTCTTACATATCCTTTCAGTGAGAAATAGGATCTTTATCATTTTTCATCTAGGTAACAGTGTCCCGATGGAGTAAATTGTTTGTAATCAGAGAATTAAAAGAGCATTTAATCTTAAAAGGCTTGTCGTGTGGAATCGCTTTGATGTGAGCTAATTCAATATGAACGTAACCTGAGGGCACTTAAGATGGAGATTGGGGTTGCGATAAGATGTGCCTTTGGAATACTAGTGCAGAGTTGGCACGCCCAGTGAAGATTAATCGTGTAAAGGAAATCTTTTCTTTGAACCCTTCCCGAGAATATGAATAAGATGAATTAACGGCTGCTGATTGCATGCCACCACAGGACTTGTGCCAAAGCTTGCTTGTGTTATAGCAGAACTTTGAATAATATAAACTCCCTGTTATTTGAATCAGAGGTCAGTCTTTGGAAATATTTAAGAGTTGGTATCATTTTTTGTTTTATAAAATGACAATGTAATAATTATCAGTCTATTATTATTTTTTTTTTCCCCCAGTTCAGTTGTGATTTGACTGGCTGGGAATATCTAGGAGAACCCAATCGTTACGTACTGTTGAAATGCTGTGGCGCTAGGCAGATAACTTTAATTTGTTCTGCTGAGCTTGTTAGCTGCTTAGAAGACTGTGTGTACTGGGCATCTTGCAGGTTTAATTTATGTAACTATGTATATGAGCTAGTGTGTGTTCTGTGTGTGACACAGAATTGAGGCAGCATGCTCAGTAAACCTCTCCAAAGTAAATAGATGTTTTAAAAGGGAAGAAAATCACAACTTCAAGGGCAGAAAATATGGATTTCAGTCCACAATTGAACAAAATGATTGTAATACTTTTATAAGATTGTGGATCAACAACAAGGACTCAACAATTACTTGGCTTGAGAGGTTAAATGTAGCCCTGTCTTTGGCAAGATTTCTTGCTTTTGCTGTCGAAGAAAAGTTGGGATTGAAATTTCAATTTCCCCTTTCCACAGTATTTTCAGTTGCGTCATGATTGGCCTTGTTAGTAATGTGGTAGCTCTACTGAATGAGCTAGCTGAATGACATCTTTGTGACAATGAAAAGCCCAAAGAAATGGGGCAGTTAGGGACCTTGCAGAGACTTGCACAGGAGGAAATGTTGACATCTTCACTGTTGTCTAATATTGCTTGTTAAGGTATATAAATGATTCTTCGGCACTTAAATCTGCTTAACTTCCAGTGTTCAATTTTCTCAAGCTATTTCCACAAGGACAAATTCAGAAACCTTTTTCAAACATTTAAAAAAAAAAAAAAACTCCATGGAAAATTAAATATGTAAAATTAGAAACTAAATTTAAATAAACGTCATACCAATATTTGAAAATATCTCGAATAAGACATAGACAGGTCCAGTGTGCTACAGACAGAGAATCACATTAAGGCATTCGAACAATCACTGGACACTGGAGGCACAGGAGGAAAGGTGACATGTGATGTAACGGAGAGCAGATTGACTTCTACAAGACTGGCCATTTGGTGCAATTCTAATTAATCCACTAACTCTCCATGGGACTGCTGTTAGCACCACAGCCGTTCACACAAACTTACTTGGCCAAGGACACCAGCTAAGAGGAATTTAATCAATGTGATGGATAACATTTGTCTTTACAGCTCTTGCGGCAATTCCCATGTTAACCATTCGAGGCGACAGTACTTTTCCTTCCAAATGTTCTTGGCTTTTTTTTTTTCTGCTGGCAAGTGATAAGGTAAAGTAGAACCTAAAGGCAGTGAAAAAAGTAGAGTCACTGCTGTCACAAGGGAAAGGAGGAGTGGGAGTTTGGGGCGAAGGAATACAACAAAACTGCTTTGTGGGGCCTTCTTGACTGAGATGGACGGCATTTGCACAAATAATTTCCAAAAGGTTTAGTGTGATTAATGCAACCAAGGAGGTTGGATTAACAAGGTAATATCGATGTTTTTGTGACATCATAACAGCTTGTGACATTTTTTGTTGTCATTGATGATTTAAAGACCTACATAATAGGTCCACATAATAATTGCGAGACAACGTCTGACAAAGTCAACAAAATGAATGACAAAAACAAACAAATATCCGAATACCAAAAATCAACACCTCTCACAGTCAAGGCGTTTTTTTAAGACTTACTGCTGCATCTCGTGCCCATAATGCTTAAGTAGTGATACTTTTTAGGGCTTTGTTTTGATATTTTTTACCAGAGTCACAATTTGAAAACATAGTTATTTCCTTTTCAGAGTTGTGTCTCTGCTCAGTTAAATCTTAAGCAGAATAGAGCCACATTTGGCTTTCATGGTGCTTGGAGTGCGATGAATCCTGTTATGGATAATGGTAAATGCCTCTTGAGTGATAGTTAATCACTGACTGGCAAGAAATTCAGCCTTTTGGGGCCTTGGTGTTATTTATGAAATTGCATATGATATTCTATCATCACCTTATTTCACACATAGAAAAAGGCAGTGCAAGATGACGTGACTGTAATTTCCCTAGAATGAGTCGGGGAGTGGGCATACGAGGTTACCTCGTGCTGTATCATAAAAGCCAGTGTGTGGCCTTGGCGGGGCAGATAGTCACAGAGGGACGGGGGTGTTGGCTGGAAGTAGGGAGCGGTTTTAATCAAATAGCCCCTCCAGCTGTTGCCCACCTGGTGAATTGCAAAGTGTCTTCTACCAACACAACGCACCAGTGAAGGAGAGACGGCTCCTTGTGTGACAACTGCTGTTATTGTACATTGCAGTTGTGCTGGGCTTTCACAAGGCTGCAGAGAAAGCAGTACACAGGATAGAGGGCTGCATAATTGCAGTACTGTGTAATCATGGGAGCTGACAGAGGACATTTTTTGCTGTCACAGGTTACCACATGCAGTGCTGTGTGCACTAGCAGGCAAATGTACTCGACTGACCGGGTAAATTTGCATCAGGCGTGTGTTCTTGTGTGGTATCATGGAAGCAGCTATTCCCTCCGCACTCCAATCTGATACCCAAACAGGCAGCAACATTTTGGAATATACTGAGAAAAACATTACAAAACAGAAGTCTAACATGTTTTGACAAATATCATATGTTACCATCTGCAGTTGTTGCCAATAAAAATTAGGAAGCTGAGATGGATGACAGTAGTATGAATAACAACAAGCAACTTTTCATAGAAGTAGCTTGCAGTACAAAAGAGTCAAACTGTAAGTTATCCTGACATTCACATGAAACCCAGCAGATGCACTGACTGTCGGGAGAACAAAGACAACACGAGAAACTGACATTGAAGAAAAAACATGGGCCTGTCATGAATATTAATAATTGCAATTGTTTTGAGTCTGGTGGTCTCATTCAATGGAGCAAAAGTTTGATTGACAGCCGGATGGCAATGGCGCACCAATCAATCAACCACTTGAATGAGCTGTATTCCCAATACCATATGCTGCCTACGTGTAGGACACCGCGCTGTCTCTTGGACGCACCACCATTCTGCATTTTTTATAATTTCATTTGAATGACTAACAAGACCGACCAAGCGGGTGCTTGTAAAAAGGGCTGAATATTCAGTGAAAATGTTAATGCATCATTTTATGGAAATTAGGCACTGAGCCAAGATGCACCAGATTTATAAGCACCTGTTTGCTTTTGATGTTTTGCCACAAACTAGCAGCCATTTCAATCCAAAGCATGAAGACTTCACTTTTACTTGAGGGACATGCAGGGATATTCAAAAAATAATAAAATAGAGGAAGGAGTAGTGTGTGTGTGGTTCAGACTACGTCTCTATTGAGTTAATGGTTCTATAGAGGCACATTACAAGGATGATAAAGTAATTAACTGATCTATATTGGAACTTTTCTTGAAGAAGGAAGGGAATTCTTCTTTCTCTCCACCAGAGAAGTCAAAGTCTGTCCCATGAAATATTCAAAAAGCTGTTTTTCCCTGGGATAGTAATTCATCATCTATATATAGCCTCCTTTTTATCACTCTTCCTGGATCATGGATGATTCCTGATTCCGGCGATGCATTTTTTTCCCAGACTTAGATGATGAGAAGAATGCTAGATGAATAAAATATTCAGCTACCTACTTAGTCATGGTGGCAGTGTAAGTGTGTGTGTGTGTGTGTGTGTGTGTGTGTGTTTGTGTGTGTGGGGGGCTATCTTGTAAGTAACCATAAATAACCAGTGAAATATAGCTAAACATAGTTAGGCAGAGGCAAAGGCAGTCAAGTTGTGGTTTCAGAGTAACGATAAAAGTCGTTGGATATAGAAAGGGAGTAGTGCCTACAGAGTGATTAATCGTCAAGAGGCTGAAGCAGTAAAGATGGAAATATTTGACAAAGTACTTAACACCTGAGGGCCTGACAAACATGAATTACATACTAACAGGAACTGAATGTTCAGATAATCAACACCTCCACATGGTGCAGAAACTATCTCTGAGCTGTTATTCTCAACCTTTTCTGTGAAGTAATCCCAGACGGAATCAATTGATTCAGTATTGTGCTGCATAGGCTGTTATTAAAGACCAACCCAAAATGGAGGAATAAGACTTTAAAAGTTGCACTTGGAAACAATTACCAGACTATCATTTTTTTTGACTGAGGAAATGGTGAGTTTAGATTAGAGATTGGGTGTTTTTGTCTTTCTGAAACGGGTCCTGTTATGCGCCACAGTCTTCACTAAATTCCATCTGGCTTGTAGCCTACAGCTAGCTAGGCTATGTTTTTTAGCACCTGGCAGCAACTTGACGATTGCAAAGGAAAACCCTCTTCCACCCATTCTTTCTCATAACCCTTAAATATATTTCAGGCAGTAAAATTTTCCTTACTTTATGACATCAACACTTGATACATTTCCAGCTCGCTATCAATATAAATACCTTAATTCCTAAATAATATCTGCACTGTGTTTCATAAAGACGGAGGGTTATTGAAACTATTTCTTTGTATCTTGTATTTAGCTCTGTATCTTGCAAGAAATTGGAATGGACTGAACAAGGTACCTTCAAAGAGCTTGGAAGGCTTTGATGAGTCCAGTTTCTCTTCCTCTTGGATCAACAGGGCTGTGGCCTTTACTTGTTCCAAGGAAGACAAAGTCCTTCCCTGAACTTGTAATCAGCTCCTGGAGGAGAGCCTGAGCCGAGTGACTCAACAAATGAAACCTCTACATATGACATGTGGTTTTAGTGTGTGACTTTTGATGCTTTGATTGAGGTACTTGGCTCTCTGTGAAATTAAGACAGTGGTATTATCTTTCATTAAAATAGATGGCTTTGCAATTTATTTTTATCCCTATGAGCCATCTGGATATTGCAGGTCTTAGGATGTAATAGTGGGAAATTACATATTAGCATGAGGTTAATCATTTAAGACCAGCTTATTCACATGGTCAGTAGTGTTTAATGATTCTGGTGAAAGCATATGGTGCTTCAGTGGACCTGTTTTTTTCCGTTTATGAAAGCACTCTTTGAAAATGAATTGAAATTTGGGTTTCAAACTTTAAGTTTCTCATCTTCCTGTAGGATTAAAGCTGTGTGCAAATTCCACACTACAGTACATATTCATTCAAAGCATGTTTTGAGTGTGTAGTGTGTTCAAACTGGAAATGTGGAAATGTGGAAAAAACTAAGTATATCATTTTTGAGTGTGCTGTAAATGTTTACTTTTGTCCCACAAGGTAATGCAAAGAAACAGAGGAGTTACTCCCAGGTACCAAAAATGTAAATAAATTGCAGATGGTAGTATAGGAGAGCTGCATATATTAAAACATTTCTGCATAAATCCACACAGCTCTTTATTTTAAAAACATGTTGTACAAATTTTTTAGAATATATATATATATATATATATATATATATACATATTGTGATTAATTGCAGAATTTCAACAGTAAATCACGAGTAATTGCAAGTTTAAAATTCCATTATTTTGCATTTCAAAACAGTTTTGAAGTCCTTAATAAGAAGGTAAAGCCATTCTTACCAGAGTGTCTTGATTGGGAGTCAAATGAATGCAAAGAAATTTTACTTTACAATCTTGACTTAGATTTTTTCTTTCAAATCAGTGCTGCACTGTAAAGTAAATTGAAAATTTCAAAGTTTGATTAACGTTTGATGGTGCACCAGTTGTCATTTGTTGGTAGGGCATGTTGAATCCTTCTATACATACTGGGAAAAGATAGTATACTTCAAAGGATAGTGTACAGTGTGTGTTACATAAAGTATGTTTCATGGAATTGGGACACGTCATTGTTGACTTGAGTTGTAAATTTTCCAGAGTAGAGTAGTTTTTTTGGCATGGCTTGACTGAGGTGGGGTCACTGCTTCTCTTTCATCTGATGTATTTATTATTATTTATGCACATAGCATGAACGCAGGAAGTAGGAAGTAGGCACTCCCTACAACAAGGTTTTGTAAAACCATCAATTGATAAAATGTTTGAATTTAGTGTTAAAATTGTAGTGCCTCCCCTCTTAGTGTAGATACAAGATATATGTGTGGTGGGAAAGAGGGTTTGCTTTGTTTTTATCTGTTAATCGCCGTATTAGTCCATTATTAAATTCCTTTTGATGCAGACTCTGTCACAAAAACTTTCTTTGATCATGAAACCCAGTGTTACTTTACAATTCTTCTCTGGCTGTTGAAGTATGAACTTCGCTGCAGACTGGATTCTTTACTAACAATGTCAAACTTACCACATCTCCAGTATGCAATGTTTTTATTGTCACAATGCTCCATTTTTATGAACTATGGTAATCTGGTAATGGGTCACATCTCTCGCCCGTGTACAGTTGTTGTCTCACTCCTTCTCCTTGTAGTTCTTGTACTCATAACACTGGAGTTTCAAGCAGGAAATAAGATTGATTTTTGTGAAAGACGTTGCTGTGGTGGCCCACCAAATCCACTTGTCACCCCTGCCGTGGCTGCATTTCTAAATCCAAGTATGCAGTTTAGTGACAATGATTCACATGATTTGAAAATTTTAATTGACATAAGTAAGTGCAGTAGCGAAATAACTGCCTCATTAATAAAGCCAGAATTTGTCACCCTTCGCAGTTATAGGGGAAAATGATAAAGTGGTGTCAAATTATCATATTAACATCCAGTTTTTGCTCAAAGGTGGCACAGAGGATGAGAGACACAGCGGGATACTTTCATAGGAGCAGAGATGACCAGAGCAAACCCCTGTGTTGCTGGGTTGGCAGCAGGGCCCCAGGAGACGTGTGTTTGTGTTCCATTTTTAGTACACTGATGAGAAATAAAATGTCTAACTTACCTACCAGCAGCTGTATGCAAGCAGCCATATGTAACCATCCAAGACTTTTGTGTTGGAATATCTTTCCCTTTCAAGGGAAAATACACCTGCAACTCTTGCGGGTGTATTAAAAAAGCTGTGGTGGGGAAGAGACACTTTAATCAACCTGCATTCAACAGAACTCTCCATCACATGTAGCGTACAAAAAGAGTGAGTGCACCACAATATATACATGAAGCAGCTGGCTCAATAACTGTAGAATAACTTTTATATGTTTAGGAAAGAAAAAGTGTCCAAATATCTGAGCCTGGAGGGCTGCAGTGTTGTGCTCATTAAAGTCGAACCCTACCCTCAGCAAGCTGCTCTGGTGATTTTATCTTTTGATTTTACCTTTGGATAAAACATTTCAAGTGTTTACTTGGCCACAGTTACTTTAGCAAACCAGGGACAAATCAGCTGTAACACTGCCATGCAATGTCCCCCACCTGCTCCACTCTGAGCTTTTGCTGGACTGTACTTTGTTTTGTGCATCTTATTATGTGATCCCATCTGGCTTACATTTCCTTTAATAAGTTCTACTGCATTACTCATTTTTACACAAACTCTTCACACAAGGAGACTGTTATTCAAAGTTTAAAAAATATTCCCCAAATCTTTTATTGAAGACAGAATTGAACTGCTATGGAAGCACATTTCTGCCAGTGTGATGGGAAAAAAAGGTTCTGTTAGTCATTATGATGAGAAACATTCTCAAAAAGTGACTTAATATCTTGAAATGATGAGTTAATATCTCAAAATAATAAAAACTAGTCCATACCCATTGCTAGCTTTGTCACCTTCTACCTATGCCAATCCTCCATGCCTATGTGCAGTTTCACATAGATTGACCATGTCAGTGAGTAGAAAAACGTGGGACAGACAGAATGACTGACTGACAGAATGACACACTGACAGTTTCCGTGATTATGTACAGCATACCATACCATGACTTAGTCATACCAAAAATTAGAAAAGAAACACCAACATTGGGCCACAGGGGGAGTCACAGTGATCGGTTGCATTTTAGCCATTTTTAAGCATTTTTCTGTTGTTGTAGCGCCACCCAGTTGCCAATTAGAGTTAAATATCTCCAGTCACCTTGAGGCGTCCTGTTCTACATATCTACCAAGTTTAGTAAAAATCGATATGGTGGTTAGGCCTAGATAAGAAATTAGCTCTCTAGCGCCCCCATTTTGTNCGGAAAATCTATATAACCGGGAGTTATGGGTTCTTGAGGCAAATTTGTTCCTCGTGAGGAGAGGCATCTCTGTGCAAAGTTTCATGTCTCTACGACATATGGGGCATGAGATATGCCCATTCAAAGTTTGCAAATTCAATCGGTTGCTATAGCGCCCTCCGTTGGCCAATTGATGTAATATTGCTTAATTCGCATCCTCCCATGACCCTCTACCACTGTGCCAAATTTCACATGGATTGACCAAGTCCAGTGGAACAAACACACCACAGACAGAGTTTTCGGCATTATATAGTAAGACAGTAAAATCTTTCTCAAACTAAGGACTTAGGGCCTGTCCCAATACCCACACTTCCCCTAGAAATACCCACTTGCACTTGGTTGTGCACGTTCACGTTTAGGCTAGTGGTGTCCCAAAACAGAATTGAGGTAGCGGAAGTGGTTTCCAACACTTAAAACCCGCCCTGGATTCCAAAGGAGCCCCAAAACACTTAAAACCCGCCCTGGATTCCAAAGGAGCCCCAACCCACACTTTCAACGAAGTGGAAGATGGAATTTCCCAGAACACCTTGCGAAGTCAGCAACTTCGGCAAGTTTTTGAAAACAATTTTTTACTGTACGATTGGAATGTAGGCTATACAAACAACAGATGGTTGCACTAGCGTAAACTCATCAGCAACTCGGTTGAATACAGCGTCAAAATGTTTAAACAAATCGACTTACCCGAACAACTTCTCCGCTGATTCATCAGATGGAGAAGAATAAACATAGCACACACCACAACACAAGTGTGGAGCTGGCATTTTCAAACCTGAATGACTACCGGTATCTTGCATCGCTACTACACGTGACGTATGCCTGCATGTTGGCCACGCCGATTTGCATGAAGTGGTGTCTCATTTCTTTGGGAAAGATCTCCACCCTAATATTTCTCACTTCCCTCATCAAGGGTTATCTCGCAAACGAGGGCACTCAATACCAAGTGGAAGATTTAAGGGGTAGAAAGGGGATTGGGCCAAGGTATTTCAAAAAGTTGAGTCAGTATCCCAAATAATAGTATTATTTCTCATTTATTTGAGATATAAATTGATATTTTGAGGAAGTTTATCATTTTGAGATACTAACTCATGACTCAAGAAAGTGTATCATAATAATGGCTTACAGGATCTTGTCTTCCCATCACACTGGCGGAAATGGTCTTCCATAAATTGCAGCCATAGTAAATGTTTCAAATCTGTTATTTCATTATGTAATTACCTGCCAGTTGGGGACGCAAATTGAATGAAAGGTACAGCGCAAATTTCCCCTGTGCTTTCACGGATATAAATCGTTCCTTCAGTGTCTGGTTGGTCTTTCCCTGGAAGCATCCTGCTGTTCCCAGGAAATGATGGTATCTCTTTGTTTGTAAATAATGAAGAAGACCTGTGTACCGAACTAGGGCCACAGGAAATCTTAAACAACAGGAAGTCCAAGGATAAGGATGTCATAATATTGGACACAATGATTGACAGGTGATGTCAATGAAGTTGAGCGCAGAAACATCACAGCACTTAGTTCTTAACAGCAGTGTTGCAAAGTCAAAACAAATTAAAAAAAAGAAAACCGTGAACTTGAAGAGTGTTAAAGTAGTTAGTTTGTGGAGTATCACATCATAGGATCAGCATCCCTACACGGTAGCCATCCTTCAGAAAATCTAACCTGAACAATTGCCTGTCACCACTGTGTCAAACACTGAGATATGAGTGCTGACAGACTGAGTGGAAAAGAAAAGTGTAGCTTAACTGAAGATTTCCCCGCAGACCCTCGATACCAGGTAACACAGCTCTCCCACTTAATTGCACCTTACAGTTAAGAGTCATTTTCTCAGATCCAGGAAGGGGCTCTGGCCTTGATTTGCTGTTAACAACCCCTCAGACCGCCACATTCTCCAGACAAGGCTATATTAGACTTTAATTAATTCTGTGGCTAGCAATACTCAAAGGTAATGGCGATGCAGGTATGCAGCTCACAGCACAGGTCTGCAGTGCTGTAATGAACAACATGGCCCGAGTTCAAAGTGGATGTCTGGTGTGGGACACAGCAGGAGCTTGAATTGAGGGAGTGCTTGAGGGATTGTAAGCCTAGTTTCACGTTTGGCTGTAGCAATAGAAGTTACAACATTTGAGTGGATGCTTCAAGAACATATGTTTTTTGTTTCCTGTGGCTTTTTGGATCATGAGTTATCAATGCTTTCTTCAGTAAAGAGAATTTTGCATTTAACTGTGGACACTTAGATATAGTTTGGCACAGTGGCGTAGTGGTGAGCACTGTCACCATACAGCAAGACATTTCCTGCCTATTATAGGTTTCTCGAGGTGCTCTATTATCAATGTCAAATGTCTGAATATGATACCACAAATCCCGGACAGGCATTAAGTGCATGTAGACAGTAACCTTGAGCATGCTCCTGGTGCAGGTCATTCTCTTATCTCCAGAGATTAGATGTCTGCAGTGTGTTATTTTGCACTCTGTATGCTCAGGCAACTGTTGGCCATTTCTACAGGTGTAAATACCAACTGTATTCTATGAGGCTTTTAGATAATCAGAATTACCTTTGTGATAGGAGTGATTTATAATACATTGCCTCAGAGAGGATTGTCCCATTCCCAGTAATTGAAACACTAAGAATTCACTCTGTTGCCCAAATTACATTCTCCTGTTGGGTATCAACACTTCTCCTCCCACAAGAAATGATGAATAACAACTTCAGAGGGAAATCCAAAGTGTCTCTTAAACAGCAAAGTCGTAGCTGGCTTAATATCGCTGCATGTTTTGCATCATTGGTCACAGATCAACAGGTGTGGTAAAGGTATGTGTGTTCTGGGCTAACTTCTTCAGCTTCTTCCTACCATTTATAGCAACTAATATGCAAAGTTGCTTCGTGCAGCTTTAAATGCAGCAACACATTTTTCACAGTCTGATTGATGCAGTTGAGTTGATAATATTAACCATAGTGGATTTATGTGAAAGGCATGTTTGTGTGGGTGGATAAAAGCAACTGAGTACCATTTGTACAGTGGAAACCACTTGTAGTGACGACATTTACAGTGATCAACTGCTTATATGGATCAGTACCTTTGGAAAGAGTAATTCTGATAGAAATATTGTTGAATTTATTTGCTTATAGTAATCAAGTATTCCCCATGCAGTGTACATTTTGGGTCTTTTCATACATGACAGCTTATGAATTACATTTTAGATTTGTTTCCAGTGAGAAATTAAGTTTATGTTGTTACTTTGATGTTTTAATATTACTAATGCTGCTCCAGAAACATCATTTATTAATAAGATATTCAGTTTTAATCCTGTTCTTAATTTATTCTTTTTAAAAAGTAACTGTAAAATTTACAGTATTGATTCTCTGAGAATATCTTTCACATTCAAGAATTAGTATTGTAACTGAAATATTCCCAATAAAATCGATAATAGGAATGCGCAATTAGTAGTTGTCTGAATGATTAAACGTCAGCCCCCTTGCTAGTTGGCGCCAGAAATATTAGTTGGTTAAACCTATTAGTGTTTTATTCATGCAGCCGCCCGCCACTAGTGGGTGCTATAGAGCCATCAGACAGCAGTCCCCCTCCCCGCGGTAATGCTCGCGTAGACTGGAGTTTTAAAACAGCACGGTAGGAAATTGGAGAGATGTCCTCTCGCAGAACCAGCGCGGTTTGGCAGTACTTTAATCTTGAAAATGAATTCAGCAGCAGTTTATCTTTTTTGAGATGTTATATTATTTGTTAACTTTAAGTGAGTTGATGTCAGATAATGAGCAGGGTTTACATTCATACTGCACGGAGTAAAATGCCTCTCATTTCAGCTGAAATTATTGAAGATTGTGATTAAAGGCTTCAAAGGGTTCTTAATGCACACACAATGACAGGGAAATTAGTCACCAGGAACATCCCTAATCGATGCCAAACTGAATCGAACCAGGACCTTGTGGATCAAAATCAAATTGATTCAGGAAATCACTGGCGATACCCAGCCTTAAATGACAACCTGTTACTGTGACAAACTGTGAGAAATAACAGCAATAGAACAGGTAGTGGTAGTAGTACTAAAGACATTTACAGCAGTTGCACAAACAGCAGGAGTACTAGTTTTACTTAGTGTAATAGCATCAGCAGTATTTATGCTAGTAGGCCGTTTTCACTGCAAACATTTTTACTTCTTTTAGATGGAAAAACATGGTTGTTAGTAGTAACATTGACAACCGCTCCTTTCTCTGTTCTAAATGTTGTAATAAGTCATGACATTGTGACAGCGAGCAAGCATGTGCACTGCTATGAGATTTAGACATTTATTTATTATTTACAGCTGTGCATTTCCTTTTGTGGCATGCCAACCTTTCTTCAGTACATGCAACAAACAATACAATCACAGCATTATCAGCAGTGTATGAAGGGTTGGTAGTAGCAGGAAAGTGGTTTTAATGGTCGTACAACCAGCCTAGTCCCACCAGTGTTAGCAGGAGTTGCATCAGTGGTAGCAGTTGTTCCATCTGTAATATTTGTAGTGTTTGTAGGAGAAGTCCATAACACCCTGTCCAACATCAACAAGCTTACATTTGAAGTCTTAGCCATCTGAAGAATCCTCGCTGTTTTGTACCTAAAGAGTTCACATACAGGTTAACTTGTATATCAGAGACCTGCTTATGTGGAATTAACATCTTGCTGCACAGCTCCCTTCACCACCCAGAGAGAGCTGTTTGTTTATTTCCAGGAGTATGAATCTACTCGGGTACTAACTCTGCAGAAGTTCTCTGGGTTCAACATATTATATTTTCTGGCATTCTGGTAAGAATATGTTGAATATAATATCGGTAGAGTCCTGGTGATTGGTAATGCTGTTTTAATCAAATCTTCTTGTATAAGGGTTTCAGCCAGCAGGATGCCACCTCTGTTCAGACTGAAGGTCAGGGAGAATGTCTAAGATCAGCATTGCTGGCAAGCTTAGGTAGGGCACAACGGTATGTAATCAGAAGGGATTAAATTGAAACACATTTTGATTCACCTTCATCGCGGTAATATCCGCTCCTTTAAAAACTAGCTGACTACTCCAGCTGAGGGCACAAAGCATCAGCTGCTGTTTGTACCCTGAACATACCTCGTCCTCTTCACAAATTAAACCGCCCCATGTGAAAACACCGATCCCACACACAAACATTATGCATACAATTATTTACATGCATGCATTCACACACAAACACGGACACACATACATGCAGAGTGTAACCCCGCTGAGGTTCATTTCTCCTGTTACAAAGATAGTGTTATTGATGTGATGGGTCACATTGCAATTTAGAGGCAATTAAAAGGTAATGAATGTGTTCAAATGAAACCTGTGTCTGGAGGGCATTTGCAGTGTATGGTAGAGATGATATATTTGTCTCTGTGTGTGTGTGTGTGTGTGTGTGTGTGTGTGCTGGACATGTAGCTTTGAGTCGGTATAAAAGATACTCAAAGAAAAGTGCCTTTGAACGTGACAGCTGTTATAATATTTTAATAGTTATAGCAATATGTAAATCTGTTTAGTTTATAGTTATTGCACTTACAACAGCACAGGGCAGCACATGCTCACGTGTACCTTAATTATCAACAAAATACTTAATGGTCAGATTTATTTCCCTTCCTTTCATCCTATTAGACATAGGTAGAATTGGCGTGAAATTGGACGGCGTTGTGGCCCGACAGTTACTGACCCTCTTTTTTCCCTTATCTTGACATGCACAGAGGACTAAACACTCTGTGACAAATTCATTTCGAACAAATTATCTTTTCAAGTGGAACGGTTTTTAGCCTCAACTATCAATTAAGGACTTGCAGAAATTCGCTTTGCTCCACACTTAGTAGAATCATTCTCTGGGCCATTTTGCTGTGTAATAAGACCTTTATACATACACCCTCACCGCAATGCGCCATCATTATTTAGATGGTTACAAATAGTTATAAAGGTGATGTTTCACCACTTTAAAATGTAAAAAGTAAATGTACTTTAGTGATATGCAAAGATGTGAAAGTAACTGATTTTCTCAGCTCCCTTTTAGTTGTATAGAAGTTACTGGAAGATGCAGTTATACTCAAGCAGCAGCTTCCAGGGCTAAAAAATAATGATGCCAACATGGAAGTGCCAAAAACTGCAGTTCCTCTGATGGCCACATGAGGCTGGCACTGAAAGCGAGTCAATCTGCATAGTAGAGCTGGGTGATACGGACACAAATTCATATCTCGGTATTTACAGGCCGACTGGCGATACACAATATATATCTTGGTTTTAACTTGTTTTCAGCTGCAAGTCAAAACCACATTTGAGATGTCACAAGCAGTCTTATAAAAACAGACTGTCATAAAAACAGAATGCAAAGACAGGGTTTCTGTGCAGTACTGTTAAATTTAGTTTATTCAAAACACACCCAAAACACACATGAAACACACATTAAACACACGTTAAACATGGCTTAATAGCGACAGTTTCAAACACAAGTACATAAATCTGCTTCACTATAATTCGCAGCATTCAAACACTTTTCTTTGTCTGGATGCATTTTCCCCACAAACACAACATGCTACCGTTTTTAACTCAAGACTATGGCATTTTACATTATATGAATTAGCCTAGCAGCTAGTGAACTTCTCCTCCACTCACATGAAGCCATTTAACAAACATTTAACAAAGGTAATGCTACAAAATTCAGCTCCATTACAACTCACAGGGTTCACGGACAAAACAGCTGTCTTACACTTAACACATTTTCCAAACAGATATAACATGCTAACGTTATTAGCACAAGCCTATGGCATTTTACATTGTATAAATTAGCCTTGCAAATAGCAGTGATTTCCTCTACTCGTATGAAGCCAGGATAAATAATGCAAAAGACTTAAAATGCTATTTTTGTGGAGGCCCCCCTTTCTGGGGGAGGCACCTCAGGTTACGGCTTCAAAATGTGTTGCTGGAGAACTTGGGTGGGACAGAGCTGTGCGGAGAGTGTGAGAGAGGAGAGATGCACACTGGTATGCGTTATGTAACGCAACTTGACCCTATATCGATATAAACTGTGTTGTCTAAATTTATATCTTGCTTGAAAATATATCGATATATAGCACATAGTCGTTATATCGCCCAGCCCTACGCCATACACACCTATTTTAAAATGCCTAACTTTACAGCACACATAAACATGTTTACAGTCTGGTCCAAAAAATGGTTTGTCTCTCTATAGCTAACTTCAACATTCATGACAGTTGTAGAGGGGACAACTTTTTATATAACTCACCTGTTTGCATTTTATTAAGGCTTAAAGTTACACATATCTAAGGGCGGGGCCGATTGAGTGATAGGCTGTCTGCTAGGTGTTGCTACAGTGTATGAATGGTTACCTCTGGCCCAAAAAACTAAAATGGCGACAGCCGAAATGCCAAACTTGAGGCTTTAAAACGGGAGTCTACAGTCTGTGGTTATACCACATTGAACGGCATTTTCTAAAGCTCTAAAACAGCCTCCAGAATCCCAAACCACTGTATATATTTTTCATTTAAGAACTATTCCAACCTTTGTGTTCGTTTCTCTCAACCAGCGAATTATGATTTATGTGTCATTACTCTGCCCAAATATTGGCCAAAGACCTGAAACATCGGTGCAGTCCTTCTAAATATTTAACTATATAAAACTGAATGTACTGTATCAGTATTTGAAATTAAATTTATGGATGTAACTCTCAGGCTACAGGCATTATTCTGTCATCTATTTCAGGTGTCAAACAACCTAAAAGGAGGAGGAAAAATGTTTTTGTCATGCACATACGTGTTTCCTCGAAGAGAACGTTGTCATTCCAAAGGAGGAAGTTATAGCAGTATTACTCATTTTCATGTTCATTAGATCTCCCTAACCTTACAAACCTAACCAGGTATTACTTCCTAACTGCTCTCCTAGGTGTTTTTAATTAGTGAGGAATCCTCGTTATGTGAGGCAGATGGCACAATCCTCTGTCTTTTGTTAAAGTCACACTAATTAGGATTCTCCGAGAAGATGCGTCCAACCAGAATCCTTAATAAGGGAGCCTGTTAAGCCAAGTAATAAGAAACCCGATGTCTCCACGACAGTGCTCACCTTGAAACTCGATAATAGAAACCAGTCAGTTTCTCAGCACAGACCTTTTGTCAGTGCTTCCTGTTTGTGTGCTGGTGTGTCTGTGTGTTGGAGGTAAATGTGTTAATATGGTTAAAAGAGATTTTCTACTGTGGCTCACTTTAAGAAGTCCGCTTTTAGCTGCTGATTATATGTCATTGCTAAATGATGCGTGGAAATGTTGCTGGAGAAAATGTGGGTGAAAAACCTGTTAATAATCAGTGATTACGTACATATTAACTGTCAAATTAAACAACAGTTGAGACAGAGAGGGAAAGCAACGCACAAGAGAATGTCTGCTGGCTTTTGTGAGAATGGAAATTGCTTGCACATCAAACCTCCCACATGTCAGTCCTCTCTGGGCCTTCCAGGACTTTGAAAGCAGGACTTTGAGGAAGATTTGTAGACACTCTCATCTGAGTCCAGATACCCCCTTCTAAACAAGCACAGATGGCAAATTAAGGCAAATATGGCCCAAAATGAATCTAAGTTAATTTTGGCTTCCTCCACTGAATAGGGTCTGACAGAAAATAATGCTGGCTTGGGGTTTTGACATTCTGAAACATTATCATTTACACTCCATCTCCAGGAAATAATGTTACCTGGTTTTTAATTGCCATAACCATCAGTCCTATACTGTACAGTGTGTTAGAATAAGACAGATGCTGCTTGCTGTATGGCTGATGAAGGTCAAACAGATGCAGTTTATGATACAAGAACATTTACAGGAGCATTTAGTGAATATTAGATGCATCTTAAATGTTACATCTATCCAAAATATTCTTTTTTTTTTTTTTTTTTTTTTTTACTGAAAGCAGTCATGTTGGCTGCAGTTCCCCTGCTGATTATTAAAATTCTGTTTTTCTCTCATGTTTCTACAGTGGACAGTAGTCCATGATGCTCCCCAGCAGCATTCTCAGCCATCATAATCGGCCATTTTTCAGTCAGAGATTGAAGAAACAAAAATAATGCTGTGTGTCTTTCTTCTGTCCAGCTTACATGTTGATGCCACCGACAATGTTTGTACTAGAGTTTCCATTTACACTAACAAGGGGAGGACTTGAATGTGTAACGGGGAACATGCGAAAACATGAATGTGCTAACAAACATTGAAAGTAACCATGTGGAGGTTTCTCGTAAACAGTTATGCTTACTAAGAATCCCATTTGTGTATCTGTAAGTCATAATAAGTGAATGCATTCCCCTCCTCATCAGAAATTTTAAAAGGTAATTTTTATAATATTCTTACTATTACATTGTTTAAATCCTCCAAGGACATAAGGACATCACATTTTGGGTTTGCCCCACCTTATACTCCATTGTGCTTAACTAAGACCTGTTATCTTCGTTCAGGGACACTTTGTTTGTGTCACAAAAGCCCAATACACTAATTCATGTAAAAACAAGATGGCAGCCATCTCTGCCAAGACAGTCCGCAGCCGATCCTGACACAAAAGTGGACAAGTTACAAAACCTGAACAAATGTTGTGGTTGAAACTTGTTTATTTATGCTTAATAATGTTTCTAGTTTGATGTCTAATTTTAGCAACAGTAACAAGCTAAGATGCTGTTAATTAGGATTGTTTGAGGACACTGGGACATTATTATTGCAGCATTGCACACAGGCCAATCAGATGTGGCAAACTGTTCCTACAGCCAAAAAGGACATTCCTAGCTTGGAGTATGGAGCAAGGAAAATTTATACAGAGTTAGAAAATGAACAGTGTTCAAGCATTTAAGTTAAATGTTTTATAGTTTATTAAAAAATAAACCTAATGTCCCCATATGAGGACATCAAAAACTACTTCCTGTTCAAAGACAATAATAATTTTTTTATACTTATCAGATCCTACTGATCACAAAAAATCTAGGAGAAATTAAAAATGCATACCAAACAAAAGCTTTGGTCTCAGGAGGATATTCATGGTCAGAAGTCATCTTTCTCTCATTTTACTGGTGCATTGCTGCATTTCTTGGCGAGTCAGCACCACTGACTGTCGATAAATTCTACGTTAATGTTATACAGCTTGTATGCGCTACACATTTGTAGTACCGCCTCTGTATTTGGTTTGAATGTGCATTGCATCACTTGCATGCTAATACGTGGACATATGTGTACTTGTGGACCTGCTAGTAGAGCATGAGATACAAGACAAAGTAGGAAGATTGCAGCTTTTTGATTCTGTTGTTTATGATTCTCCTCTTGGGCTCACTGCTGGATGTGATCTCCAAAAGTAAGGAAATGATAAACTGTCATAATTGCAAACACAAAAGTATAGAATTCAGCCATTCTGATACTTATTGGTTGCTTACCTTGGAAAAGGACAATATATATAAATCACTAGACTTTCCCAGTGTGCAATCAATAATGGTTCAATAACTCCTCATCTCCCCTGTGTACTAATGGCCAGAGCTGGCTTTACAGAAACAAACAAGACTATGCTGAGAGAGACACCTCTATAGTCTGAGCTTCCTTCTTCAATTACGTGGTATTACCTGAACAACAAAGAGTTACCAGTACAAAGCTGATTCATTTTCCATTTGGTCAGGTTAGAGTGCTTTGTGTTCTGCATCTCTTTTATTCAGCATCAGTCACTTTTTTAAAAGAACTAATATGGACATCATAATTAGAGAGAATAATGCACCACTTAATTCAATTTGCTTTTTAAGATGGAATTAATAATAGGAAGGGTGAATGGAATTTTCTACCTGAATCATTTTCATAAATCTTAATAATGAAGTTCACTCCCTTGTTGGCTCTAAATGTCATACCTTGAACTCAGAAACATGGTGCCTTTCTCTCAAACCAATTAATCTTTAGGATGAACTCTTTCCCTTTTCCAAGAACAAGCTCTCTATTATAGTCAGTCGTCTTTCTGACAGTTTCCCTGCCTTGTCTATGATATCATCTTAATCTTACAAGATGATGTATAGTACGTCTGCCTATATTTTATAGCCTCTCCCAGAGAATGGAATTAACGAAGAATGATGGAAATCATACAGCTGTTTTCTATTTATAGCTTGATTTTCCACTGCTCTGAAAATAAAAGCTGTCGCATTGCATGCACCAATAAAAAACACCCAAAAAGCATTATTCAATACACACTAAAAACATTGCTATCACCACCAAGGACCACTTTAGATGTAAGTGTTTTTGTTATGCTTTTAAGTGCTATCCTCTGGGATTTTTCATGTCATTATACTCCTGTGAGTCATTGTGCTTTAATAAAATTCCAAATAAAAAACCAAAGCAAATCAGAAATCAAAATACTGACTGAAATATCAATCAACCTATTTCATGTGTCTTATACTCCTAAAAGCAAAGTCAGAAACATTTTCTTAAAATTACAAACACAACAATTAATACTGGAAACCATTTTGTGATGGGATCACTCCAGCAGTCCACAACTAATATGAATGTGGGCCACAGCATAAAATGGGGAGGAGCTAGTGACACCTTTACTACTTCTTACCCCCCTACTTCCGGCTCCCTTGCTTGGATCACACCCATCTTCTAACGTGACCTTTATTTTGATCTCAGGTACACAAAATCTGTCCTGGCAAAGTACTCAAAACCCCCCCGGTGGTATTTCCCGCTACAATTTGTGTTTCCAGGACCACATTTTGGCATAATGACACATACACACAAACACAAACAGACTCAGATGGTGACAACGATACCAGCTGTGGCGACTTTGTCGCAGCTGGTAAAATATGGATGTATCTTTATCACGCTGGTGCCACATGCTTTGTCACTTAGGCAATGCATAGTGAAAATATGTTATTGGAAGCTGATCACAGTTTACAATCTCACTTCCAGTTTCAACAACAATGGCAGGGTGGCACTGACAATGTGTGTGACATTGTGAAAAAAAATCAGGTTAGAATAAATCAGAAGAACCCTTAACAGATCTGTATGATGGTGCTAATGTGTATATAAAAAATTTAATGTAACTGCTGTCATTGTGATAAGTGCAAGTGGCAAGTCCATCTCATATTATAATGCAGATAAATATAAAGCAGACAAATTACTAGAGCCCAGAAATGTGGATATAAACATGGTTAAAGAAGGAGACAGCAGCAGGTCAGCTGAATGACGTAGCTTTGCGGCCTGTGTGCCTGTAGCCCACTGGGTGCAGAGGGACTACAGACCAGCCTGTTCAGGAAGCATGCAGGATGGCTGTCTGGGCTGCAGCATGGCATGGATGCTTCCGAGTGAAGGGATCAGAGTGTTTGTTTCACACACCATATGCATCAAACTATTTATTTTCAGTGATCCTGTGCACAGGGATGGAGCCAGCCTGAATTCACCTTAAACAGGGAGAGAGAAAGTGCAGTCACAAGATGTTGTGGGAGGGCATATGGAGAATTTCATAATGTGGATTTCAGGATATTAAATCCCACTCACCAGCTCTATTTCAAGACCATCCATGCTTATTGGGAGAATGGTTAATACTGAGCAGACACGGCTTGGATGGAAAATGTTGCGGCAGGACATATGGAGTATCATGTAGATTTCAGCAATGTGGATCCCACTCACCAGCTATTTTAAGATCATCTTCTGTCAATAGGTGATGTCCCGTGTTTTCTATGTTGCTTGTCACACCAAACCAAAATGTAAATTACCAGCACATAAACCAAAACATCCCCAAATCTAAAGTACTATTCGGATGGGATTAGTTTTACATAGGGGATGTGGACTAATGTCAGTTTACCACAGGATGTCTGTAATATAAATGTCCGATTCGCATGGGACAAGAAATCTCCGTAATTCTATCAGAGATGGGAGTGGTAACTCGGTTTGCGCCCTGGCACGGTAAATTTCCGGAAAGTTTCCGGTAAATTTCCATGGGAAGTTAAGCTTGGGAATTTTGGAAATATTCCATATTGGAAACTTTCCATGGGAATAATGGGAATTATGGGAATTAATGGGAATTAATGGGAATTTAGGGGAACTAACTGGGAATATATTATATCCAAGCATAAATATAAACAGAAGTCATAAGAAAACATCCATACAAAATGTTTTCAACAGATATTTCAACAGATTTATTTGTAAGTAGAACAGAACACGTTTTAATTACTTGTTTCATGGATGAACAAAAACAGGAATGTTGGGTTCAATGTTACCCATCTCCCAACCCCACTCATTCAAAAATGCAACCCCCCCAACCAAAAATCTCCACAAAGTCCCATTCAAAATGTTAAATGAAAAAAGCCACTCTCCCTCCAAAACGTCCCATTAAACATGCAAATCTTCCTTCAAGCAATCCTCTGCATTTTTGCTCAGTCAATAGGCTCTTCCTGGGCCTCATCAACATCCAACAACATGTCCACTTCCTCAACATCCAACTCTGAGTCTTCCTCTTCAGTGTCACTTTCCAGCCTTGTTGAGGATGGCTCTGTGTCAGGCTCAAAGAGCCTTAGGTTTGCCCGAATGCCAACCAGCTTTTCCACTCTCACATTTGTGAGCCTGTTGCGAACCTTTGTGTGGGTGTTGCCAAACAGTGACCAGTTGCGCTCGGAGGCGGCTGATGATGGTGGGATTTGGAGGATGATGGAAGCTACAGGTGCAAGGGCCTCAGATCCACATAGTCCCTTCCACCAGGTGGCTGCAGATATGTGCTGGCATGACTGCCATATTCCATCCCCTTTCCAAAGGCCTTGCTTTGTTCGATACTTTGCCAAACTGCCTAGAACTTTGCCTTTATCGAGACCCAGGTGGTCAGCCATGGCTGTAATGACCGCGTAGGCACTGTTAATCTCTTCCCCAGAAAGTATGCCCTTGTCATATTTTGGGTCCAGCATGTACGCTGCTGCATGCACTGGCTTCATGCAGAACTCCCTCCGCTTTTCCAATGACTTGACCACAGCAGTTTCCTCTGCTTTCAGTAGTAGGGAAGTGGGCAGGACTGTCAAATGTGTGCCTTCAATAGTCTTTGTGCTTCAGGCTCAAAAGTGTGGTCCAGTCTTCTAGAAATCTTCTGTACATGTGATGGAGGCATGCACAGTGCCAGTAGGGGGTGTGGTCTCAATAGCCATACAGTAAGCAGTGTGCTCTGTGCATGTGGTTGAGGAATGGCATGGATTTTCAAGTGTATTTGAATGGCATCTGTTTGTTTTAGTCAAGATTATGCTAAAATATAACTTTCCTCAACTATATTTAAGTTCCCTATGAAGAGCCAACCATCAATTTTGAAAATTCCCAGTTTATTCCCATAAATTCCCATAAATTCCCATTAATTACCATAAATTCCCATGGAAAGTTTCCATTTTCGAAAATTCCCGGAATTTTGCAACCCTACTGTCCAGCATCTGTGACAGGCTGAAAATGGCAGTATGATAAAAATAGAGTTTATGATCAACATATTGTGCTGCAGTATTTAAACACACAGTTATTTTAAAGAGTTCTTGACATCAACTTATCAACACCTCCTTGTGATTATACCTCTTTGATGGCCTTAGTCTTGATGTGCCCTCATTCACAAACACGTCTCACTTGCAAAAGAGAAGGGTACTCAATTACTTGACCTGTAGATTTTTTTGAAGCACCACAAAAGCAGAGGTGAGTGGTTAGTTCAATTTCTTGTTAGTCTTGTCTTGCAACAGTGTGGTGCGAGCCTTGAATTCAAATCCCCGCAGATAATGAGAGCATTAAGGAGACAAGTGTGAGGAGGTCTCACCTTGAAGTACCACTTGCATTTCCTCATGAGCCAATTTATTTTGAGGTAATTAAGTCACAGGTTGGAATAAGTTGGTGGCGTTTACAGTCATATGATAAGGAGGGGGTGGGGGGGTGGGTGGCAAGATGCAACTGGAGCCCTCTCTGAACCATTTTGTGTGTGCTGTTTTTTTTGTCTTGAGAACAAATTAAGTGGAATAACAGGCCCATGCAAAGAGAGCCCGCCTTGCCCTTAGTTCAGCCACAATAAATAGCCTGGGCCCCCACCACATTTGTCATATTGATTTTTCTTTAATGATATGCACAAGAAAGTAATTTCCTTGTCTCTGCGTTGTCAGCGGTGACTAATCAGATTTTCGCGAGACAACCAATTCCATACCTCAAGGAAATGCTTGGCTACAGATACTGGTCATCCAAGTGACACAGACATCACCTAACAGCTTGTACAGGTGCAATCTCTCTCTGCATGCAGGGCTGGAATACTAAGTGTGTACTACCTACACTGTGTCCTTGGTTTTTTAAAGCAACATGTGCACCCTAGGCAAGGCATTATGAACACAGATATGATATGATTTAAGAACCCATCAGTGCACATAATCCTGCTTTCTGTAGAAAAGTAAATATTCCTTATTCTACAAAGGTATTTGTAGAACTCAGAAAGGAAGACTAACTCCAATAAGCAACAAGGTTGTGTGTGTCTCCCACCTCAAGTACCAAACAGACATGGTAGCTTGCAAAGAAAACGGCCTCAGTTCATTACTACACATTTCCTTTTACAATGATGTATCAGCAGGGAGGCTGGAGTCAGTTTATGGCATGGTTTTCATTGACCAATAAACAGCGTAAAAGGCAAAACCTCCAATAGTTTATGCTTTGTTTGTGGGATTTTCATATGCTTGTCTTCAATATTTAACCTTGGCCAAGTGAAATTTGAATATCTAATCAATCATGCCGTATTAAAGTTGAATGCTAATCGCCATCGGCTCATTACTATTTCACAAGGCGGCTCCATTTATGAAATGTCACTCAAAATAGTGTACCCACAAGCCAATCGATGTCAGCCGTCTTTCCGTCTGAATGTTTCATTTGCTGTAAATACATAAACAGAGAGATATGGATTGAGGGCAGGCAGTTGGACGCCCACATGTGGTTTCTGTGCCGGGTGGAGGCACGCTGAAAAGGCATTGATCAGCGGTGGGGCTCAGTATACAGTTTCCTGGAGGCCTAGTCTAAAGCTGCGACTAAAGCCTACTGTCACCGAGACGTTTGGAGTCAACTTGTGACCTTTGAGGTTGGTCTGAGACCATGCTATTGATAGAAAAGCAGATACGGTTACTTCACCACTGGAAGTTGTCATTTTTCAATAACTGATATTAGGCTGTGTTCAACATTGTGCAGACAGAGAGGGGTGCCACAGCATCACTCCAACAGTATTTATAAAGCAGCTCGTGTATTACATGCATTGATGTGTTTTATACTTGTGGGAATATTTCAACTACACTTTTCTTGCTTTGTAACAGAAAACAAAGATGGACAAATGCACTTTTGTTTAGCAGCTTTCCACGTACATTTTAAACGTCGAAATCTAGTGTTATAGTAGTGAGGGCGAGAGTTTGAAACTCCGCTTTGATCACCCTTTTAGCCTCTTATTTGATGTGTTCTACATCCATTGTCACAAAAATGACTCACCATTTAACCTGCTCTCTGAAACAGCAGAGAGGCGATAAAGAAGCCAGAATGGGTGATGTGGATATGCTATTATGCAAACAGAATCATAATGAATCATCCACCGTACACTGAAAAACATTCCCTGTGTGCAAACAGCAAAACCCTCAGTTTGCTGTTCTGTCGGCAGGCATACATAGAAATGAAAAAGCAAAGACATACAATGAGGGCAGACACATTCATGAAGTGTGAAGTGGCTTTGAGGCTGCAGGCTCTATCAGAGCAGAATAACATGGATAGGGACACGTTCATGGACATTCTCTGTTTGTTGTTTGTATTTGCGAAATATGCATCATGCAGTCTATATTCACTACTGTAGATGAATAACAGGAACTTGAAAGTAATTTATCATAGAGGGTACATGCTTTACTTTTGGTTGAAGCTTGTCCTCTAGTTAAACTAATACATGATGATATCATTCAGGGATGATAGTGAATCAAATGATACAGTTTGTACATGACTTTGCACAGCTTTCATGAACTCACTTTTTGAGACACATTTTACCTCTTCTTGTTAGCCGTGAGGATCTTAAACGAACACAGGAAGAACACAAGAATAACTTAACATAATCCCAAATGATAAATGAATTCAAATATGAAACACCTTTTACAGAGCTAATTCTTTGCTTCATGACACATCCAAAAACATTCTTTGATGTCAGTTTTTCTAATAAGCTCGCCTCTCTGAGTACATGAGTAGTAAACTGCAAACAGCTGTATCTGCCGTTTCACAAGCCTGTCACTACACTCAAATGATGCTATTATGTTTATTAAGAAAAAAGTGGAAAATCATCAGATACTGCAGCTTTAAGCATGTTGCTTTACTTCAAAGACTTAAAAAATTGCAAATGAGAAATTAATTTAAGCTAAAATGTTCATAGACTCTCTGAAACACCCGTTAACCAAAAGACAAAGAAAAGAAATATTAGATACTTGTTTCCTTTGATTGGCATTAACCAATATTCTCTCTGATAGAAAAGACAAGTGGCATGTTGCTGTGTTTCATCTAACTGAGACTTCTGTGTGTCAGTGCGATCACACTTCAGCCCATGCTTGATGTCTCTGCAGAGCAGAGAATGGGAGGAGGTAGCACAGTGTGTTTACCAAACAGTCTGTATCATATGCGTCTCTAAACTTACCACCCACTTCTGCACGCTAGCTAGCACTGCTCCTTCTCTTTGTAGCCCTGGCTTTGGTGAATTTTCCTGAAATACACATATTCACCACTGCCAAGGGCATAAACAATTATCAATCAGCTCTAATCCACTGTTCCGCATAAATAAGAGTTTCTCATGCCGTTTGCTGAGCTGTGCTGTCACTTTTTTATGACTTATAAAATTTGACTTGGCAGACAGAGCCCAACATGATGCATGACAAGTAACTTACACCGGGGTCTCAAATCCATTGCAACGCTTACGCAAATAGAGATTCAGTTTGCTGCAGTAATTGTGGTCCACAGCAGTGTTTGTGTATATAACAAGTGTGCCCCACAAAATATTATTCTTGTCAGAGTGAGAATGCCCTGAAACAGCATCAGACTAAACCCGTCTTCTGAAACTCAGACTAATGAAATAACTTTAGGGTTAGCATCTTATTAAGGCTCGGTGACCCAGGAAGACTTTTGGGTTGATGAGACCTTTTAGATAAAAGATTGATTCATTAACAACAAAAAGCTGTAGCTGTAGGTCAGGAATAACCAACTCAACATGGACTGGCTGATATATACTGGTGTAGTCCTGCGATGTCAGACTATTCGTTCACTCCTCCACATGAGATTTTCTGCAGGGTGCTGACTGATTGCAATGTTGCTGACACTCATCCTGTTTTTGTAACGTCTATCACACACCAGTAGTAAACCAGCTATTGTTAGTAAAGCTTTACTCCACTCAGAATTATGTCAGTTGATCAGATTCGTCTGTTCAATACCAAAACTTGACTATTCATTTTTGGGTTTTTTTCTCACAGAATTTCAAAGTTTGAACAAGGTTCAGCTTGATGTTTGGAGCAACAGTGACATTCACATAATGCATTAGCCAAGCTAACTACTAGGGGTGTAAGGATACATTGATCCACATCGATACATCGATTCATTGGTTAATGATCGGATTACATCGATGCAAAATGAAAACATCGATCCATATCGTCATCTTAAAGATACACATTTATTTTGAAATTCACTTAAACATGAGAAATGTGAGACTTTAGTGAACAGGTCTATTTTTATTATTTTTTGTTACAGAAGAATACTGTTTTTCATTTAAATGCCTGATACCTGAAAGAGCTCAGAAATAAAATGGTCAAATCATATTCTAGTTGTTTTTGTGAGTTGATGTAAATGATTGTGTTAGATGGGCATATGATATCACGTCATATCGATCGCAGGCTCCTGAATTGAATCGAATCGAAATCATATCGTGACAGACTTTGTGATATCGGCAAACATTGTATCGTCATCCAAACAAATCGATATAATATCGTATCGTGATGAAGCTGGTGATTTACACCCCTACTGACTACACTAATGACTAATGATCTGAAATGTGCAACAACCTTTTTTGCAGACACTAGATATTGAACAAAAGCCAGAGTCTGTATTGTATGAAGTTGCTGAGAGTTGTAAATTCACCATTTCTAAGCAGACGGCATAAGATAACATTATCTTGGAGCCTGATGAGGCAAAGTCGATCCTCCTCTGGGCAGCTGCCTCCATGTACACAGCTGCTTGTACTGAAAAGCAGCGTGACAATGAGGAGCACTTGCAGAATACACTGTACACTGACTGGCAAAAAGAAAATGGCTGCTTGATATGAAGGATTCTCCGTCAATTGAGGGGTCTTTGACTTTTGATTTTGAGCAGCCCTATTGTTAGTGTGGCCACTTTCTGTCTAGTCATGCACTTTTAACGTCCCTGTTGTGGTTCTAATTTATGAGAGAAAAGTAAGTGAATTATCCAACAAAAAAACTTTGTGTTTTGGACACATACCTACTTCTTGATCCACTAATCATTGTTTCTTGCAGCTGCACTCAAGAGTGAGTCAGTTATTTTGGGCAACAACCAAAGTCGGACTTAAAGACTCACCGCAAGGGATCGTTGAGGACACAGATGTACTGCATTCAGATATATTCACTCCGTAGATAAAGACATTATGTACAGCGTGTGCCATTTTGGATACGCCACAAAAGGGAGCAGAAGCACACAATTGTAGACACAGTGTATAATTGCCTCCCTGTACCCTCCTTCAGGCATTTTTCCAGTCAGAAACTATGAAACACCCAAAGGCAACTGCTTGTGTGCATAACTCTGAGACACTACAAGTAAAAATTATTAGACTGTGAAGGCCTGTGTGAGCATTGTGCACTGGAGGGCATTTATTTAGCATGCATATTGTTTGGTTTGTTTTTACCGTATGGGCTCATCAATAATGCAGGGCGACTTAACCAGCAATTACAATGATGAAGACATCAAAATGCAAAACAGAGGGCTGTGAGCTCTCCTATCCAATAAGAGTTGTCTGCAAAGGGAGGACTACAGACTGGACAGACTTTTAATTAGTGGGCTTTGTATCCAAGCCAGGAACAGCAGATTGGCTGCTTGCTCTTTCTTGTAATCATAGCCATAGAAACCAAGAACTTGAAGCATGACCATTTGAATTATGGGTAATTTAGTCTAGTTAGCGAAAGCTTGATGGACAAATCACTTCCAACCAACTCTACAAGAAGATGGACAAATCTGTGAAAACCATCACTGGTTAAATTAGATGTTTTTATCATTTTGTGCTGGCCAATCCATCCCTGGTGCATAAAGGACTTTGTTGACCAGATAAAACCACCAAACACTTGCCAAGTTACAAGCAAATAAGTTACATAGATGTGTGAAAATTATTTTCTATTGTAATATTCCCAGGGGAGGCTCCGTGAGGAACTTACATCTTCCAGTTTTAGCCATCTTTCTTCAGTTAATGCCGAGTTTTACTGCTTATTTTATCCATTATTTTGTCATTTTGTTGGTGGTAAAATTCAGTATTGATTTGGCATATAGCTCCCTAGTGCAGTTTGTAGTATGCACATTAAATAGGTCATACAGTTTAAAAAACTGGTGCAGTGCTTGTTCAAAACATTCCTGTTCAGTACGGGCTAAATGCTTGATCTGTGGCCTTGGCCTATTGCTGCTGGAAGCTTTCTCGAAAACCCTGCTTGAAAACAACTTAACAATCAATACTGTGCTTCTTTGGATCCTCAGCAATACACCCAGACCCCAAACCACTATAGATTTATGGTGGTGTTGAGATATGAAAAATATTGAATTATGTTGCTATTCCTAGAAATTGTACCCCAAAATAACGTACAAAATTCCACCAACACAACAGTGTACCACTTCATTACTGTGTACTTACGTGTACTTCAGAGGAAAACACTGTACTACTACATTTACCCGACGGAGACATGTTACTGGCAGATTCAGGCTTTACTTAGCTTGACCTGAAACAGATGTTATGTAAATTTAAGTATGTTGTGCCTTCATTGCGTCATGTTGTTCTCCTCCCACCCTCTGCTTCATACCTGAACACATGCATTCAGTTTTTGTAACACCTGTATGGTGTAGAAAGAAATTAGAGACACTCGACTTCATGTTAAAATCATTATTTGTTTTGCTTTGTATTAGAAGATTATTACGACTAAATTCATCAACAACAGTTTGTCTGTTTGTTGATTTTCTAAGAGTGAAGTTACTGAATATTTGGGGACACAACACTGTTTAAGAGTGAATTTATTTGATATTTTTTCACTAAAATCCCCCCAAATTATGCAAAAGCACATTTAAATACTGTCCTAGTACAACCAACACGAGACCATTGATGTGTCAAGTGATTTTGGGGACACTACGCTTTATCTTTGAGTGAAGTTAGTGAATATTTTGTAGTATTTGTCTTCGGTATTGCACGTTGTAGACGGTCCCTGGGCACTCGTCTCACAGCAGGCTGCACACAGAGAGCAACATTATTTTTCCAGCTCGGAGGATGACTCATTTTGATTAAAATCAGGTTGTAGCATGTTGTCTTGGTTCGAAAGAAGTGTTTGTGTTTTAAGTTTCGCTAATGAGATGTTGATTCTGTAAGTTTGAATCTGTGTATATCTTTCCAACTTTACCGAGCAGGCAGCTGCTCTTCCTGCTGTGCACTGGCACTGAATCTTTTAGTGGTACGAAGAACCGGACTGTACAGTTCATACGTTTAATATGGCAAAGAAATACACCAAACATCACAGCTGCACAGTGAAGTACATACATTACATGCTCCACTCACAGTCTGTACTCTGCAGAACCCTAAAGCCCCTGCACAGAGCCAAAGTGTGCTGTTCACTTGTTTCTTTAAAGTTTATTAATATTGAATGTGTCTTGCATCCAAATCTGACCACATTTGACAGTGTTCATTCTTAGGTCGCCAGCAATACATCTCCCAAATGTTAAGTAGATTGGATAAACAGTTCGCGAGATATGCAAAGGACACACAAACATACATACACTCTGTGCCAGTCATTTGACTTTCTGAAAATAGGGTTAGGTACCAAACCCCAGTGCCAATATGGCACCGGTTCTTCTACGGCATAAAGTTCGGGACTTCTTTCAGGTGCCAGATTGTTTGCATAGCCAGTGTGCGGTCAAAAGAGATTAAACGAAGCAGTTCATGTGTGTGCGGATAAGGCTCTTTGTCAGTGGTTAAATGCTACAACTCCTCAAGACCCAAGCCAAGATCTCCAAGCTAGCAAACATTGTTAGCGCTCCATTCTAACGTGATCCAGCTCACTTAAGGTGGACCAGCTATCCTCAATGTAGTGACAATCTCAGCCACTCCCAAACAGATGATATAGAAATGTCTGGCTGCTGAGTCTGAGACAGTTATTTATCCCAACTCAAAATGTATTTCGATGTTATTGGGACTGTAACTGTTATTTAGCTTAAAATTATTTTAGTTGTGTTAGGTGATATTTATTATGTGACTTTGTTACGTAAAATTGTTGAGAGTGTTTTGTATTTATTCATGTTTATATACGTATGCTATAAACTGTTAGGAGGTAATACATTGCTCAATTTCAAGTTAAAATTGGCCTCTGCACTAAAAGAAGGCTGTTCTTTAACCTCGTTGATGGTTGTTTTGTGTCATTATCAGTTCAAGCACTGTTCAGGCAACAGTACCATTTTAAAAGTAGAATTTTAACACTGGTATCAGATTAAAAAAATGATCCCCAACCCTATCTAAAACGGATTTTCATTGTCCTAAGTTTTATGTTTATGTAAGTGAAATGTTTTGCTTTGATATGAGCACACACACACACGTCGTTTTTGACCATGCACTTCTTCCCATATTGTTTATCTTGCTGAGCTTTTCATATTTATCACCTGGTGGCTGGGACTCAGTCAAGGTCATGAGAAAGTCCTAAGCAAAGAGCGTCATCTTAATATCTCTAACAGTGGTATTTTATTTACTGAGAGATTTAGAAGAGGAGGGAAACATAGAATGCTAATTCTAGTTTCCCTCTACACTGTCATCTCCCCAAATACAAATTATACTCAGCTGTGAGACAGCTGTGGACAACACACTTCAAGTCTCTCCAAGCATAGCAAACAGCTGCTTCACAAAGCAGGACGGTCATGTAGATTTTTGGCCGCTAAATTTAGGCTAATGTGGAGTAACGTTTTGATGCACCCAGCATTGTCTTCCATGCTTCCCAGTACTCTCTCTGCACGACTGCCCTACGCTGTGAAGCACCTCTTCTCTCTGCTTGGAGTGGTTGAAGCATGCAAAGCACTGTTTATCGTTCTCAAGCAGCTCACTAAATCAGACCACATCATCCGCTCTTGTTACCAGTCAACAACATACAAACTAAATTAATTAGCTTTACACCATTGTCATGCATGTATAGAATTGAATCCATGATAAATCATCTTGTTTCCTATGAAGTACTCACGTATTTTCACATGGCTGCAGTTTGAGTTTGCTGCCATATCGTGGCTATGTTTAGAGAGGGTAGAGCTGAGCACTCCATGGCAGCCGAGTTTACCAAAACAATCTCTCCCCCTAAGTGAGCCCTCACCCACAGCGACCTTGGTCTCATTTAAAGTAGAGTGTCTTGTCTGACCTTTTCAGTAGACCTTGCACTTGTAAGAAATGTCCCTGTCAATATGAGTTTTCATGGACCACTTACAGTATTTCAGCTTTTTTTTCTTTGGCCAGTATTCTCTGAGGAATTTTGGGCTACAGCACAAAGAAGACAACAAGCACAAAAGAACCCAGCAAATGTATTATTTATATTCAGATCTTTTTGAACAATTACTTTAGTTCTGCAATTGTATTTTAATTGTAAGGACACACATGTTTATTCTGTTGGCCCCATTTAAAGGACAATTCTGTGCACTTCCTGTATGAGACACTTTTTATCAATACTTGGGGCCATTACTACTAAGCTCAGTTTTATCACTGTGGGTTTTTCTGTCCCGTTTGTCAGAAATTTACGCACACAGATCCAAGCCAGTCTTCGAACCCCATCAGGCCAACACAAAAATTAGTTAAAAATGTGTCCTTCATAACCTCCAAACTGCAGTGGTACTGAACTTTTCTAGATTGGTTTTTACACTGATAACAAAGTGTTTTTCACCTTGTAATTTAAACTGATTAAATTTCAGTGTTTTCACATTATGCAGCTTTAGAGTTAAAAAAAATTGCAAACACCTTTTGCAGTAAGGCCAACATTTTACACTGTTGCAACTCAGGAGCAGTGTCAAAACAAAAAACTGAAATCTTGAACCTGTCAGTGAATTCTTGTAATTTATGAAAGTTGAATGTGAACCCGTCAGAACTTTAAGTATTTGCCGAATGTGTTATCCGCTAATGAGGACAGGTTCTGACATGGTTCGATGTGGAATACCTGACACGCTGGTTCTTTGTGATCATGGGCTCTAATACCTTCTTTAATCAACACAGCTTGGTCGAAGGTATTCAGAGGGCATTTGTCTCACCTCGCCAGCGACACTCGCTGGCAGATGCTTTGCATATCAGGCCTGGTGGATCAATATGTTATTAGAGAACAACCTCTCGGAGGCATGTCAATTAATTCTGGGCTGTCAGCCGCCCCCCTTGCATTGTCCAGTGGGGCTGAGGCAGAGCAGTGGGTGTCTTTTTAACTTGGTGCCTGTGGAGGATTTGCGACCTTAGCTGCTTCACGGTTTCATCCACAAAGCCTAAGCAGTGAAGAGTACGGACTGGTTGTCCACTGATTACATAGACTTATTTAAAATATATAAAACTGCACCACACATGTTTTTCATGTTGAAAAACATTTAATCACTTTATATGTACTAACTATACTGTATGTGTAATGCAAAAATATACCAAGTACGTCCAGAAGCAGAAGACTGTACACAACACAGAATAATTTGAAGTTAAAGTTGTACGATGTAATAAGACCTGAGGCAGCCCTTTTGCCCTTTCATTTTTTATGTTAATTATTGTAATTTGTATTCTGTCTACTTAGTTTTCACCCAAACAAATCTAAAATTCCTAAGTCATTTTCTCATGAACTCCGGACAGTGTCTAGAGAATCAGGTCTGGACATGGCTGAGGTTTCCCTTTGAAACATGTGGCACACAACAGGAGATTGTCCGTTCTCAACAAGTAGAAATGCTGCTTTAGATGAGGCAAGGACTGCAGCCTAGGTTGAGCATACAGGAGGCAGGACATGATGCAGAATATGCCATTGTAATGCAGCCGCTGTGTAATCTGGTCTTAAACAAGAGTCTCTTGCTGTTCCTTGAATTTGTCTGATGATTTCGGCAGCACCCTTACCAACAAAAGTTCTTAAAATTGTGTCTCCAGACATACATTTTCATTGCTGTCTTCATGTAAATCTTTTTCACCCTTGAATTTTTGTTTTTTTCCTGATTTCACATGTATGATTCATCATCAACATGCCCACTCCCTTGCTATGAATTCTCCTGACTGTTACCTGATTTATTTACACATGGGCTCAATTGGACGTTCCACAGACTTTGTACTAGGGCACTGGCAAGATTGAGTCTGTTTAATGTTGGAATCAACTGATTTGGACATTTGCTACACATACAGCTCCACTGGGTAATTTCAGGTTTGCAGTGCATGTGTGAAAGGGGCTCTAGAGTATACGGAGGGTACCAGGAATAAAGCCATGACTGAACTGTCATGGAGAACCAGACAAACACCCTGTCACCCTGGTTTTACTAGTTGAACTCCATATGTCAGAAATATGAATACAAACTTTACAGCAGTGGTGCCCAACCTCTTTAACTTGTGATCCTGTAAATTGAACCAGTGTCCATTTGTGGCCCCTCATCACAGGTTGCATGTTGGCAGAAGAGTAATTTTTCCTTCCCAGATTTATTTATTTGAGTTTTTAGAGGCCCAAATTAAAAATATCCAGCAATTCATGAGGCAAATTAAAAGATAAAGGCAGTCTAAGGGCAAAACAAAAACAAAGAAAAAAACTGAAATATATTTTTACTTCTGCTTTCCTTTGTTAATCATCTTGCCACACCTGAGGTACCTTGTGACTCCTTGCTTATATTTGTGGAGCTTTCAACCACCTCTCATTGTCTGATAAGTTTGCTCCATAAGTTGTGATCAGCGGACAGATTGATGTCTGAATCACTTGTCACTAAAGTATAAAAACTCATCATAGCACATATTACTCTTACTGTAGCTGTGTTTTGATCCGAGAGAACAGAGGGCCCCGGTCACATCCTACAACAGTATGCTCAGTAAATATTGGGATTAAACACCAAATATTGGAACCAGTTGTTGTCTGTTCAAGAACTTCTTGCAAAAGTTTGGATGACACCCTCATTTGGAGGCCTGGAGCCACAAGATTAGTCTTTCTCCTATCTTGAACTTAGTTATTTTTCTCTCAGAGTCTGACATTTTTTGTTTGGCTTATGGTTGTATTGTGCTTTATTTGCCAGCAAATCTAGTATCGACTGTTTTGGAAAATATTCAGTGTTTGCATAATTTGACGTAGCCTGACAAATTTCAGAGGGATGATGTAAAGGCTGCAGTCTATCATAGGTTTTACTGCATGCATTACTGTTTTCCACCACTGTTTACCTGGAGAGGGTGAATGCAAAAGAAGTTCATGCTCCTGAGGGAGACAGGATACTGTTACTACATATTTTCTGTGTCAATTGAAATTAAGTTGGTGGCTGTGTGTGGGAATAGCTGGGTATTTTCTAAATCCGCCATAAAGGAGTTGGCTGTAGTGTTTGCCCTCACTCTGCCACAGACAGACAGAAGTATTTCCACAGACAGAGAGCAATGAGATAACCTGGATGACTCATGGCACTTTTATAGAAGGCTCTTTTCACATAGAAATCTTCACACTCTTCGAATCAATGCCTTCTAGCGAGCCGCTGCACCATCAATATGTTGACGTTCTCTTTGTGCCGGCTGTTACAGTTTTCTCAGTTCTCAGGATTTAACATTACACAGCAGGGGGACTGAGGGACCAGTTTCTTGAAGTAAAACCTCCAAGACAGCCTGTCCAGCCATTTTCTAAGATTGACCCCAAAATCCAGCACTCTCCACAGATTTCTCTCTAGACATTTGAAGTAAAGTCATTGTGCCGGCACCGGATGACAAAGATGGAGAGACTATTGTTTAAAAATGTGACTGATGGTTTTCCTGCCTGCTCTGCCTTGAAGAGAGAGATGGTGTTGATAGATGAACCAATACACTCCAAACTCTTTCTTCTTTAGGTTTGCTGTGTGTGTTGTTTGATTCACTTTTCTCCTGCTGAGGTGATATTTCACCTGTTTGCTGTGACACAGCGCAGCAGTGCCGGTCTCTGGCTGTGGATGTCTTCATTAGGTTACATCTCTATATTTTTTTATTTTTTGACTGCTGAGCTAAAGGCTGTGTCGCAGCTCTTTGCTCTTCTTCGTTTCATTGCCATAGAAAGCTTCAGTCGAACATATCTTACGACATCTAATAGCGTGTTATCTGAACTATATAAAAACATGGCACAGAGTTGTGTTTAAGGTGCTGCATTAAATCAGTGGAGAGAGGCAGGAAGCGCAGTGATCAAACAGCTACTGTTGGTGGAGCGATATAAAGAAATATCAGAGTCACTTCATTAAAATTATGCATACAGATGTATCGGAGGAAGAAAATGTTGGAATGGAGAACTGGTGCAAATATCATGAACCTTTTAAATCTTTCAACGCTGTGCTTGGAGTACATTTAAAACAAACATAATCTAATGTAAATCTTCTTAAAGTAAATTGCAGACCACTTTCATATTTCATATTATAATGAATGCATTATATGTGTTAGCACATTATGTCCTGTGAATACGTCAACAGAAATTAGTTTTCCTGATAATTTTCTTAACTTTTTATCTGATTTTCAGTCTGTATTATGTACAGGCTTCTTTTGCGACAGATTAAGTGTTTTCTTCTCCCTGCCGCTTGGCCATCGTTCTGTGGACTGTTTGGTTGTTTTAACTGCGTTCTTTTTTCATGCAGGACGAGGCAGTTTAGTAGTGAGTGATGGCTCTGTGATTATAGCGTGGGATTAGGTCTTCTTCGTACCCTTATCCTGTGAGATGTATTCTAAGTTTATACCTTGAATAACCCTTTATACTTAAAAAATAACAATTGCATGCAAAGAATTAAAGGCAGAAATTTCTTACAATCAAGGAGGCCTCACAACCATAGACTGTAACAATAATGGACGTAGCTACCGTGATGTCACTCACTGGTTTGTGAACTGCTGAAGCCTTGAGTTTGGCATTTTGGCCGTCACCATCTTGGTTTGGAGCTAGAAGTGATCGTAGTTGGTCGAGAGCTGGAGAAGTCTGGCTATGACTGAAAACAGAGGACATTATGGGCAGACAACCTGTCACTGAAATCGGCTTGTCCTTAAATATGTGTAATTTTAAGCCTTACTAAAATGTAAATGGGTAAGTTATATAAAAGTTCACCCCTGTACAACTATCATGAATGGGGAAATTACAACCCTGATCGGAAAAAAATTGGGACGCTGTGTAGAATGTAAATTAAAACTGAATGCAATGATTTGCTAATCTTTTTTTACCTATATTAAGTTGAAAACAGTACAGAGACACAATATTTAATGTCTAAACTGATAAGCTTTATGTTTTTTTGTAAGTATACACTTTTGGGACAGGGGCACAGGCTTAAAAAACACCTGTCTGAATCTTGCGCAGGTAAACAGCTTAATTTGTAACAATTGATAGTTTCATTAACGGGTATGAAAAGGGCATCCTCGAATGTTTCAGTTGTTCTCAAGCTGTCTCTATAAAACAACCCCTCTCAGTGCACAATTGCAAGGAATTTAGTGATCTCACCATCTATAATCCAAAATATCATCAAAAGATTCAGAGAATCTGTAGAGAAATCTCAGCATGTGGGGGGCAAGGCTGAAACCAACATTGAATGCCCGTGATCTTTCATCCCTCACGAGGCAAAAGCCAGCCTCTGTGATGGTGTTATGGATTACTTGCACAACTTTGAAAACACCATGAATCCTGAAAGGTACATACAGGTTTTGGAGCAACATAAGCTGCCATCCATTTGAAGTCTCTCTCAGTGACATCCCTGCTTATTCCAGCGACACAATACCACATTCTGCATGTTACAACAGCATGGCTTTGAAATATCAGAGTGCATGTACTAGACTGGCCATAACTTGGGTGTCTGTGGGGATTGACTTGCTTCTGGAGCCAGCCTCATGTGGCCATTCAAAGAACTGCAATTTTTGGCACTTTGGTGTTGGCTTCATTTTTCAGCCCTGGAGGTTGCCACTTGCTCGCAACCGCTTGTGAAGCTGCGGCGAACCCTAGTGGGGGTTGGGACCCCCAGGTTGGGAACTAATGGCATAGGGCCCCACAGATTGCGCAAAAGCTCTGGCTCCCTGTCATGTCAGTGTTTACAGCTTTGATGAGAGGATAAAGCTGAATTATTCTACTGGTCAAGAAAAGAGAAGATTAAAAAAACATGGTGGTAAATTGTGGGAATCAGGTAAAGTTGATGTGCTAGCTTACAGTGCATCTCTCTAGACTGTCTGTCTTGCTAACCCAGTTGTGCAGTGAATCCCTCGGTCTGTCTGCTTCCTGCTTGTTTGCCAGTCACCTCCAGCTCTGGGTTCTGTGACTGACAAAACTATTCATTACGTTTGATAAATGCCAATGGACAACAGTGTTTATAAACTGCAGCTCTGAAAAGATATTCACATTGCACTTGAACATGCATTCATATGCGCATACACAAAATAAAACCACAGCCTCAAGACACTGATTATTTAGTCTCTCAGCTAAGGTTTAGTTACAACTCTGGTATAATGCAGGATGGAAAGTATGGATTGACATTGATTACGGATTAAATGCAGACTCTATAACGTTGATTAGCTGGGCATACTGGGCGACATGGATGCACATCTCTCAGTAAATGATAACCATCAGGTATTCAGCCAAGCCATAGAATGAATAGGCCTACTTTTATATTTAAAAATGTATTAAAGGAAACCTAGGGGTGATTTTTATATTGTTTATGCCTCATTCTGGTTTGATTAGGCTTACTTATTCTTAGACTGACAGATAGACCAAAGTGTTTTAAAGGACGGAGAACTGTAGTGGGAGCACTGGGATGTCGCAGAGTCACAGTCTTTTTCAGCTTTGGGTAGCTCTCTCTTTTTTTCCCAAAACATGTGTTTTCCTGGACCAGTAATAGATTCTGGACTTGTAGATTGCAATTTGGGAGATGTCATTGGTTAATAGTGCAGATATTACTAGTGTACGCACATAGAATTCAGACTTTTTTTTTTATTTGAAAACTGCAATGAGAATAAATTAAGTTTAAGAGGTTCACAATGTTGGTAATTTGTTGCATTTGGTTTATCATTCTTCCCTAGAGTAATCCCGTCTGTTAAAAGCCTTGATTAACTGATTCCTCGTTATTCCTGCCTTTCTTATCCGCCTCTTCCTTCAACACCACCTTCCTCCATCCCCTGTTAAACTTATTTTAGCCTAAATGCATCTTAATCACCTCTCCTCTGTGGCTGTCCAAGGCTTTTTTCCCTTTTTCCCTTTTTTGTGTCTTCCCTCCCCTTTTCGTTCATTTCACACCACTTCCCTTCGTCAGCTCCTCTTTACACCTTTTCGACCAGACTGCCAACCTCTGGGGATGCTAGTTCCTGTTGATATGCAGAGCGCCTCTCCTTCCAATCAGTACTTCTGAAAGGTTGTTACTAATGGTCCCCAAGGAGGAGAATCAACCTTGAATACGTACAAGGCCTCTGCCGGCATTTTGCAGGTGCGCTGGGCACTGGGAGTGTCACATCTTGCTTTCCCTCTTGTCTCCACCAAGGCTCACTCGGAATATAATGTCTATGAAATGGAAATACAGCCAATTCATCTGGCTTTTATTGTCTCACAGGAACGTTCTGAATGATTAAACACACAACAACTTTATTTATACCTAAGGATGCTGCGCAGTGCTTGTAATCAGAAGGATCTGGTACATGAACATAATAGTTTTGTAATTAAGAAGGAGCTCTAATAGTGAGTGTTTAACCGACCATTTAAGTACTGTTTCACTTTGTGTCACACTATCACAGTCACCCATGCTGTGTGTTGTAGCAAGTCACGGAAAGCCTTGCCTATTTTTATATATTTATTTTTTAGTTTAGACAAGAACAGGCTGTACAATTTATGATGATGGGCAGCCACAGTCTTGAGCTTCTGAGAATAGCTTGATTATTCTACTGGGAGAAGTGCGTGGATGGGGAGAGGCATTCCATATGTTACACTTAACAACCAATGAAGCTGCGATTCAGAGAGTTGAGGCAGAAAGAGCTGACAGCGCTCGTCCACACCCCTGGCTTTCTCCAGCACAGCCGAGGCAGGCAATAATCTAACTATAATTAACGGGTATAAAGCATGTCATGCAGCCATTAGACCAAATAGCTGGCAACCAATCAACTATGACATTAATGGTAAAAACCAACCACAGCTTTATAATTCAGCTGCGTTGTAAGACGGAAAATCTGTTTTAAGAATTCTACGGTTTGGTGCATAACTCTTTTTGAGTCAACTGACAGATGATTTTTATGTAAATGTTAATAACTCACGCCATGTCATGTTTTCATTTTAGTCAGGATGTTGCTGCAGAAGGTGACAATCAATGTTGGCAGTGTATGTGCATGCATTTGTGTACTTACGCATGTGCACACACACAAACACATATACACAGAGTCTCTCATTAATTGGCTGCGAAGTCCTTTGGCAGTGATATCAAAATGAGTGTTAACATTTTGGGATTATAAATAAGGTTTTGCTAATGATTTGCTAATTACGTAAAGTTCAACACCAATAATTTAGCACATTATATCCTGTTTAGTTTTGGCCAACCATTGATATACATACAGTGTATATTTATTTACCTTGCTTCTGACCATTTTGTAAGTGCTATTATTTTGAGGATAGCCTCCCCATCATAATCATAAGCACATCCCTAACAAATCAAATTGTTTCAAAGGGATACTTTGCCTTTTTTCACCCAGCCCTCATATCAGTGTGGGAAGTATGAGTGAATGAACTGTGGTAAACTTCCCTCCATCTTACCAGCGCCTACATCTCAGATCTCAGCTCAGATCTGCCAGATGATGCGTTTTACTGGCTCTAGGGCTGTACCAAACTACAGATTGTACTTTTGCTTTTTCATATGTCCACCACTGCCACGGACACAAAGGGAATAGAAGCGGCATCCTTCTCTCGCTCAAACTCAGTCCAAACTCAGATCAAACTGTAAAACTAGGCAGTGCTGATCAAATAGAGACCAAGATTTGTTGCTGTATTCTGAATTTCTTGCCTGAGATCATAAAACATTCAGGACGCCACAGTTTATTCCACACTACTGAAGCTGATCCTCTTTTGGAACAGCCGCGGTAGCGGTAATAATTTTGCTTTCATCCATGCTTGCTCTTGCCGTAGGTAACAGTATGACGTCAATATGTCAGAGTCGAAATATCGCAAGTATCACGATATGAATTTTTCATGTCATATTAAAAATTATACCGGTATTATCGTGAACAAGATGATATGGCACACCCCTACAGCTACCATATTGTTTCCTGTGTCATAATGGCCAAGCTGCAGCGCAATGCATTTTGGTAACTGTAGGTTTTCAAATTCTTGAGCAAAAGCGAATGCTGGAGCCCTTTTCTCTGTTTTCTCTGGTCACATAACACCAATTTCAGAAATACTGCATTTGCGTCTTTCTGCGTAGACAGCCTAATTTTGTGAGTGAATTGTGAATTATTATTCAAAAATGTGTGTCCCCACTGGATATTGTTGATCTCTTGAAAAGAGGTCAAACTCTGCACTTAGATCCAAAATGACACAGACTCATGAGGGTGTCAAAAGAACATAAAAAAAAGTTCTCCTCAGGCACGTTATTCTGCAAAAATATAAACTCACATGATTAATTGAAAATCAAAACATCAGAAGTTGTGCTTCCATAATCCTGATACTTAAGGACCTGATTTCCCATCATGCTTTGGATTATGTTTAAAAACAGCTTGAAAGGGAGAACTTGGGTGATCTGTGGATGAAAGTTTTCAAAGATGTTTTACTATAACCGTGTAAAAATACACTTTTGCAAGTAAAGAGAACACATGTATTTCTTTTCTGAGCAGTGGTTAAATCACACTGAGCTGAGCTATCATACACACCGTTTCTAAGAAAAGGACGAGTATACTGTACATGTGGCAAAAGGTGAAATAGGTCTACACTATATCAGTCAGCAGTTACAGGAGATTCTTAATGCAGCTCCTGAGACCATTTACCACCCGCATAATGAAAACATCAAATGGTTTCTTGCTGAAGAATGAAGTTGCATCAAAACTTTGTGCACAGTGTGCCAGCTGAGAGTTGCTGGAAAGGGCAAGAACAGCATCAAAGGAAACAAGAAATACTGCTGTTTCGGTTGAAACATCACACACTCTAATCTACCACCAGTGGATTTGGTGGAGAATGATTTTTAATTTAAAGAACATTTCATTTACAGTTTCATCAGGTCCATCTGTTTTACAACACTTTATTGAAAAACACTAGTGCACAACACAAAGTGCTGCATATTCTTTTATTTCAGCAATTAAATGAGTTTAATGATTATGCAAGGTGTACTTCAAGGCTCTATTTTTGGACCTTTATGGTTAACTCCGTGTCTGTACATGTCAATTAACAGGAGAGTCCAATATAGTTAGATTCGTAATATAGTTGGATTCATAATAAAATAAATGGCACTTGCTTAATACTGGGAAGGAATTTATTATTATCTGCTATTTTAATCATAAGTTACTTGCTACACTCCAAATGCCAGTAACATGATGAGGCACTGAGCATCTATTTTGCGCTAAGCTAAGCTGCCCCTTTGGCATTTTTTCCTGACCAGAGTTTAAAATGCTCAACTTTGAGTAAAAAGCTGTGCTCATTACTGTCACTTCCTACCCAGCTGTTCAGTCACAATGGAGAGCGGACAAATACCACAAAGACCAACCGTCATTCATGAGCCCACACAGAGAGGCAGGTCCGTCCTCTCTACCTACGTGCTTCAGCCTTCCCTCCATCCAGAGCAACTACTCTACCTTGCGCCGACATTTTCCATATTATAGCAACCAGATGCAACCAAAGCATCAGCTGGAAAAATGCTGTGGTGGACATGGAGCCTTATTAGCCTAAAACTATAGGCAGTGCAAGGGGTGGTATTGTGGGGTTTAGGCCCCCTATATTTTTAGCAAAGCCCCAAATCTTTTACTATGATTACATGTAGGATTTTTTTTTTCTACTAAACCCTCATAGATGTGTAGAGATTAATGGGGAATAGTGAGAGCAAAGCGCTGATGAAATGTAAAATGTCCCTCCCCCATGTAGTTTATGTGCTCTGGCCTTGTCACTGAAGTGCTAGCCAGGAGGGTTTCCAGTGAACAGCTTTCATGGCCAGGCCATTAAAATTAAGCAAGTAAAGTAAACACAGCATTGGACAGCTACATTTACTCATTTACTGCTAATAATAATAGTTATTTTTGAAGAACTTATGTATTTGTCAGTATTTATCAATCGAAGTGTGACCCCGTTCAGTCATTCAGAGATATCTGTGCTGACCCTTGGATCTCCATTGTCTTCACCTGCTTAAAGGGACAGTTCACCCCAAATCAGAATGACATACTTACCTGTAGTGGTATTTATCAGTCTAGTTGTGTTGGTGTGAGTTGCCAAGTTGTAGATATTGGCCGTAGAGGTATCTCCCTTCTCTTAAATATAATGAAACTAGATGGCACTAGGCTCGTGGTAAAGCGCTAAAAATACAGTTCAGTCAGACAACTCACGTTTTAAATGTTTATTTCAACTGCAGACCATGGCGTGTAGACTCCTCTCTCATTGCTCCCTGCAGATATGTTCACATGAGATATTGGGGAGTAATGATTTCATATTCCTCCCCTTAGCCAGAGCCTGCAGGTGGCTGCTGGGGTGGAGGTGGGGCCGAAAGAGCAAGCAGCAGTACTGATGCAGGGCAGCAGCGGCATAGACAATGCAAAGGGAGAGCTGGGAAGATTTTGCAGCCTAAATAGAGCTCCAAATTGGGAGGGTGTGTTTTGTAGATGACATATGGAGAGTGATGTATGACGTATGTGTATAAATCAGTGCAGCTCAAGTTGACTGCCTGAACTAGCTCGCAGACGTTGCTCCAGATCTTATTGTGAGCAGTTTTATGCAAGAACTGTTTTCTGTCTACCAAACTACACCTGCCCAAAGGAAGTGTGCATGTGGACTGTCCCTTTCAAGCTGTTTTGTTAAATGCATATTTTAACACTCTATCACTCCAACAGTAGTTTGATATTCCACATTATCACAAAGTCAAAGTGGCTGCCAGTTACTAATAAACATGGGAAGCACAAAGAAAAACTTTATCAGAAACAGACTTTTTACTTTAAAGCTTCTTTTTGAAGACTGCTCAGCAATTCAGCAGGAAATAAAAACACTAATGCACTACTGCACTTTATCTTTTGCATAATTTTTACAACTTTTCTCTGTGAATGTGATGAAGCGGTGCATTCCACAGTTTTGTAGATACCTGTTTTTAGAAGAAACTCGACGAATAAACTTGATGACTTTGATGTGCGAAGATTACAGTGATGAACTGGCTTCCTGTATGTCCCGCCGTCATTGTGAATATCCTACAGTAGCCCACTAAAACAAAATGGAGCAGTATTACTAGGAATATTGCTAAGCATTTTTGATAATAAAAGCCATACTATGCATCTTTGTTGCCAGCAAAACTAACTTGCTTTACATTCACCTATTTTGATGAATTGATTTTACACAGTTTGGCATTGTCTTTGTTCATAATGGGTTACTTGGAAAGATTGAATGTTTACTCAGCAAATGATCAGACAAGAAATTACTCTTAATGGAAACTATGGATCCTTCCCAACCTCATTCTTCGCATGCTCACAGCTTAAAGATCTGCTCCTATAGACAGTCACTGACAGCAGCAGAATTTACAGTACGCTGGAACGTAGCCAGAGTACGACTTGTGTGAGCAGTGAGAGGATGAGCTTTGTGTGTGGCGCTACATGTTCTATACAAACAAGTGATTATTTTTATAAAATTGTAATGCAGTTACATAATTTTACATTAAATGCAAAGTGTCAAATTCTCTGTATCCTCTGCTCCTTGTTGGTTCATCACACATTACACCAAACTTGATGCTGCAAATAATTTGCCATATGTGTTGTTTACATGATCAGTGCCTTTAATCTGAATATCGTTGCTATAACAGTCAAGACTTTGAAGGTTAGGGTGTATTTAAAATCAAAGTTCTTCTGTACAGCAGTGTCTTTCATTATGGTGCTAGTTAAATGTGGGCAGGCGAGTGAGCCGATTGAAGCAAACATGAAACACGTTGCTCGGTCTTCCACTTACACTGAATGCAAGTAGAAAAGCAGCAGTTTTAAATAAATAACAAGAAGTTTTAAGTTGGTGCAGAGCTGAGTTTTTAGTGTGCAACAAGCCCTTCCTTCATTTCTGATTTATGCTTCAACAGACTTTTACTTCAAGTAAGACAACCTCAACCCCAAGGTTTATTTTCTGCTCACATAACATAATTAATGGAAGTTTAACATAAGTGGAGGCAAAACGGCAGCAAATCCGTGTTGCAGAATGTGTGTGATTTTGTGCAGAGTACAAACACATCACATCAGAATGTTAACTCAAGGTTTCATTGTCCATTCTGTGTGGAGCAGACAACCAGACAGAAGCACAGACAGACATCTGTCCATATACTTGATGTCCGCACTGCGTTTTCAGTACATTCATCCATTTTTTAACACCCACTTATTCTTTTCAGGGTCGGCCTACCCCAGCATGCACTGGATGGAAGGAAGGGAAGCACCCTGGACGGGTCAGCAGTTCATCACAGGCCTAACACGCGCATTCGAATTCCCACTCACATCCACACCTAGGAGTAATTCACAGCCTCCAGTTCAACCTGAGAAAACTGTAGCACCCAGAGGATACAAACCCAAGACGCATAAATAAAAATGCTGTATGCCATTTCAGACCACAACAGCAACACGTCTTCCGCAGCCAGGTAGATAGCAGATTGCCCTCCACCCACGCCGTCCTTTGCATTATGTAAATTACAGTTTCTGGATGTAGGATTGGTTTTAAACATCCATCCTGTCTATTAGCTAACTGAAAGAAAGCCGTTTAATGAGCAGGAGACAAGAGACAGCTGCAACAAGTGTTCACAGGAAAGAGGAAGAGGATTGCTTGTTATATATTGTTATATTTGCTGACAGTAACGGGGCAGGTAACCTTGGGATGCATCATCTCCTCTTTGATAAATCTGTGAGCGATTGCACCCCGTTTTCTTAATGAAAACACACATTCTTGCATGGTCATACGTCAAGAGAGGAGCATTGTAATGCCTGATCTTTTAGCAGTTGTGTGTGTCACCTCTGGACATGATGTAGCATGTTGTCTCACCTTTTAAAGTAATGATGCTATGTGGAGCAGAGCTTTATTAATTAATAGTTCAGTTGTGCCCAATTGGCTGTGTACACGGTAGTAGGCATAAGGGGAGAAGCAGATGCCTTCTCAAGAACATGGATGTTTTTGGGCCCAGACACTGATGCTGCCCAATGTGTGCAACATGCATGGGGGATTTTTTGCAGTGGAAAAGATGGAAAGAGTAGAGGATCTTTTACAAAGCTACTTTTCCTTGTATTTGTTTTAGGCTGACATAATTGCAATGTTCTCAAAAAGCAACTGATCCGTTCAGATACTTGATAAAATACCACTTATACTAACACCTTCTTTGTACAGCTCAAATTAAGTAGAAAACAGGATCACAAGAGAGATGTACAAATGTAAATATGGAGCAGACAAACCTGAACATGCAAGTGTGAAACTTCAAAATGAAAAGGTGTACCTAAGCCTACAAGAAATAGGTCAGACTGTGAGACATAGCTGTCAGACTACTGAGAGAACAGCGTTTTTTTTACACATACTCTGCATGCCACTATTACAGCTTGTCCTTTCGGTTATGGTGTGATTCAGGATGTTGCAATGGTGGGAAAGCAAGCAGGACCTGCTGTCTTGTAATTGTAGTGAGAAGAAGGTACAGTTACTGGTTGAATATTTCTGGAGCTGCATGGGCAGCCTTACTGCCTGTCACATATAAAGCAAACAGCTTTGACTTTATTGGCTGCGTGCATCTGCAGCTGTAGCTGTCAGACACGATCCTTGAAAAAACGTTTTCAGTGTTTCAGACTCTCCTCTGTTTCTCATATTTGGCACTGTGCTGCAGTATGAAGGCAGGGATAAAGAAGAACATGTGAGTCAGGGTTGCATGACTTTACATGTCAAAAAATACAGGTGCAAGAGATTGTAATCTACCTATTAAGTGTGCTGGTGTGTTTAATTTGAGCCAGAGGATATCTCTGTTGTGTTGAGGACTGATTTAGTGCTTCATGAGATGCCAAGGTCTTACAGCGAGGGCTACTGATGCCTGTTCAGCAGGTGCTATAAGTGTCATGACTGATGTCCCATAAAAAGACTCCTTATCATCCTCAAATACAAGTTACAGTATGATACAAAATCATCTCAATACTGTCTGATTTTTTTAAAACAACTACATCATATTTAATTATACAAAATTCTGTATATTAAAGAAAAATGTAATGGGTACTTTGGTAACTTTTTCTAACTACAGAAGCAACTTCAAGATGCATTTTAGAAAATATTGGCAGTCGCCCAGTTTCTCAGTAATATTCAGTGCTTACAGTCAGTAACATGATGAGCCCTAGTCCCCTAGTAATTAGGTTAATATACAACAAATCTGAAACAGTAAATCAGCTTTTGAAAGGAAAAGTAATGCAGTGTGAATTACACTTTCTATTAACATAATGAGGAAATATTGCTAATTAATAGGGCTGTAGTCAACCAAAGAAAATCTTGGTCGACTAAAGTCGCACATAATCTTCAACTAATTGATTGGTCGTGGGGAAAAAAATCTGCACGTTATTTTCACAAATTGGGTGGTGTGTCTGTCACTCTGCAGTTACACCCCCAAAACACTAGTCGGCAGTGGAGGACTGTGTTAAGTGCTGTAAAGTTTAGTTCAAATCAAACTTTATTAATATAGTTGATTCAAAACACACATTAAACATGGCTTAATAGAGACAATTTCAAACACAAGTACACAAACTGGCTTCACTATAAATGGCAGAACTGACAGACAAACACTTGTCTTTATCTGGACACATTTTCCCCACCAATACAACATGCTAACATTATTAGCACAAGTCTATGGCGTTTTACATTATATAAATTAGCCTAGCGTCTAGCGATCTTTTCCTCTTCTCGTATAAAACCAGGGACAACAGCAACACAAAGCCACGTTTGAGATGTCACAAGCACTTTTATAAAAACAGACTGTGATCAAAATAAAATACACAGACAGGGATTTTATTCCCCTGTTTGAAAATATATGGCTTCACAACATGTAAATGAAGAATGATATAAAATAAATAGCAGTGGTGTACGTTAACTTTTTTGCACACAGCACTGGAGCTACAGAGGTTTAAAGGTTTGCAGCACAGGACGCTAAACAATAACATGAGTATAAAAGTATCAAGTAGGTCTGAATCCATTGTAGTTTGGAACAATTAAAAATCTTTGTGGAAGGAGTTAAAAAGTTGTTTTCCATCTGTTGGCCTTTCAAATGTATCTAGTGCTGGAAAATGATTTAAAATGTTTTATTTACTTAGGCTATTAATCTTATGCATACAGCATCAACAGAGAGGTCAAGGGAGGGAATTAAGAGACTTTGGAGGAGAGATGAACACTGTTAGGCATTATATAATGCAACTTGACCCTATATCGATAAAAACAGTGTTGTCTAAATTTAAATCTTGATTGAAAATATATAGATATATTGTACATAGTCGTTATATCGCCCAGCCCTAATATGTAGTGTTTCATTAATTCAAAGAAACGTTTTTATTAAACATAATGCAGGCAGCAGTTATGTTGTCACCGCAAAATAATAATGAACGCAATTTAGTAATATACAAACCTAAGTTCTAGAGGACAGAGTTGACACAGTACATGTTGGCTCAATACTATGAACATTTGTTCAGTTTAATGAAATCTAATATTGAACTTAGTCATATGTATTCAAGACTTGTTCTTCTATGTGACATCTTTCTCTTCATATTTATGAATATAGTGCAGCAATATTTTACATGCAGAATGTGAAAGCAATCCACTTCCACAGGATGGAGAGAATAAATAAATCGTTAAGGGAAGCATGGAGGGAGACATCTCAGTGGGTGAGACTGGAGGTCTCTCTGTCTCTCTCTCTGCCATCTCCCCTACAGTTGTCACCTGGAAGCTTTCCGTCAGCCCCGCTCTCTCTGGAAGCCAGAGATGAGAGCCTTTCAGAGGAATGGCCTCAGGCACAGGCCTCTACGAATGCTCAACTCAACAACCCCAGCTGTTTCATGGGAGCCTCTCTTTGCGCTTCAAAAGCTTTCTACGAATGGGAACCAAGTTGGCTTCCCACCATAGGCTGCCTCATAAAGACCTTTTTCAGTTGCTCAGCTTAATATCTATATGAAAGGCTCCAACCACAAGCACACTCGGGATTAAGTGCAGAAAAGGAGTAGGATTTAAACTAACAAGAAGTGAAATTTTTCGATACCTTTAACAACTGATATTCCGAGTCTCATGAAATTTGGGATAAAATCAGACCTCACGGGAGGCTGAAAAAGCCATATTGCCTCAATTCAAAGCCTGACAGAGAGCTAACAGTTTGACAGAACAATACTGATCTCTGTGTGGCATTGTGCATTGAAACATGTGCTGTGTGGGGTTTCAGCATCAACACAACCCACTGAAAAGCCACAAAACAAATAACATGAAGCAATTAGGGAATTAAATATGAATTTGTTGTGTTATTGTGCTCCCTGTCAGCTTTGGTCTGTCACTTTAATCACATATAAATCACAGGACAATCTGAATCAGCCTGGAAACTGTCTTGAAATTTTACCCTGATGGATGATGGTGCTTAACTTCATGACAGGGTAATAACTATGAAACAAACTACACACAGAAACCAACACACACACAGGCACAGGCACGCAGATATTATAGGTGCTGTATTTGTACCCATTGAAAATATTATAATTTACACAAGATTTAAATATGTGGGTTCAAGTGAGGCTACTAAAAATAAACATGCTGTTTCCCCCACCTACTGCAGCACAGCCATGTATTTCTGCACCAAACCCACATACAGATACACCCTGCGCTTAAAATTCAGCCCTTAAGTTTATCTTTGAATGGTAGGTGTTGTTTCCATGGAAATGGTATTTTAACCTGCATTGGGGACAATGCTTTTCCTTTTCACCCTCTAACAATTTTGTTTAAAAAACACTGCATGTGGCGACTCCGCTCGCCCAGAACTTTTGTTGACTCGAACAAATTAAACCAGCATCCAGCTGTTTCTTTTGAAATGAAATCTGAGCACTCAGACAAGCCAAGGAGCATCTCACTTGGCAGACCAACGAAATGGTAACAACATTAGAGTTGACATAGTGTTTTACTACAGTCCTGGGCAATCATCGGGATCATTCATCTGCACATTCAAACTCTTTACTTTCTCATTTGTCAACCCAGCGGCCTGGCTCGAGGCTTGAGCCGGGCTATTGCAAGCTAGCATGTTGCCTGTGATGTATGACGCTATGATAAGCATCCCGGTGCAGAAAATATGGATCCCTGTTCCAGATGTGATTTTAAATGTCCAGTCTTTGATGTAAATGCAAACAAACAGGTAGTCTGGCCAGGGAAGCCCAGATATGGATCTATTTTTTCATGCTGAAATTGATGTGTAGAGCTGCTGGTATTGGATTTACTATACAGCACATGATGTGTGAGGTAAACGGGTGGCTCAGGCTGAGAGTATATTTTGAGCTGCAGTGATTTAAAGTAGTCTGACATGGTGGCTCTCTGCCTGTTCCATATAAAACCCTATAGTCTAAAGACATCCTCGTCAGGTGAAATTGAAGCTCTAAATTTCTAAGGAGTGTTTTTATGTTGGTCTGTGTCAGTCCTGTGATACATTGGCAACCTGTCCAAGGTGTGCCCTGCCCATTTGAAGCTGGGACTAGCTGCAGCCACTCTTGACCCTGAACAGGATATGTGGTTTAAAAAATAGATGGGCGGATCATTCGAAGAATGGTTGACATGAATGCTTAGAAACTTAGTCGTTACCATGCTAATCTAAGTGATCTATGTCCCAATCAGTATCTGAATGCATTGTTTTCAATTTAGATTTTTCACCATTAAACTGGTGGAGGAAATTGAAAGGACGTGGCAAGTGGCACAAACGGATGAGACTAGTGTCCTCAGCACAATCATTGACCCCGCTTCAAGCAATTAAATTAGCAGCTCGACAAGGAAATGGAACAGATGAGACGAATTGTGGACGGTTATCTGTGGCTTCCAGCTGTAGCAAAGCGCTTGCTTTGCATCTAGTGATGTGGTCTGACCCACAGCATTCAAGGTTTTATAATAACTTACAGAAACATTGCGTGCAATAGTCCACCTTCTCTTCACCCTCTCTATCACTGTCTCTCACACACTCATGCAGCAGTTAAGGGTTGCGTGCTTAATTGCCATATATTAATATGATTGATTATAATTACCACCCCCTCCTCCCAGGCCCTGTTGCATCCTGGCGAAGCTACGAAGCCCCAAAAATGATACAGCTCTAATTTGTAATTATAAGTCTTGTTTTTTTTTTTTTTTTTTTTTTTTTAAATTGAAATCAGTGGGTTAATACTAGGGTTGAGTTAGTACACGATTATCTGTATGGGTATCTGTAGTTAAGGTCAGACATGGGAGTAACTTAAATTGGAAGAGGGTGTGGCTTAATCTGAAGTTGTTGTTTTCAGCCTGAAATTGATTGAGATTTGCTGTATTTAGTATTTACTAGAAAACCATTTACAGAACAATCTCATTATTAAACTTCAGATAATTTTTGATCACAAGAGTAAACGTACCTAACCAGATGAGTATTTTCCCATATCATTAGTACACATATTGACACATTTTACTTGTTTAGTACTCGTACTCAGACTCAAACCAATGTAGGAGTTTCAGACATTCATTCGGACATGAAGTGAAAAGTTCATGTTCGAGCTGTAATTACCTCTTCGAAATGTCGGCTGCAGTCTTTATAGGTGCATCAGACAATTTGATGTAGTTTGCCTTGTGATCCAACAGTGGGCGCTGTAAGAATTCACCATCATGTTGACCTATTGCATGCCCTACTGACCTATCACTACACAAAACTAATGTTAATGTGTTGTTTTGCTACGAAAATGGAGGACAATAGCGAGCAAAGCCATCCTGAGCAGACGATCATGACAGCAAAACATCTGAGAAGCAGCGTGTGGAAGTATTTTGTGTTCTACACCGTAGATTGCAAAGTTGATTTTTTTGAAAAAGTGACAGCCCTAGTCTTGAGTGAAAAGTTTCAGCTACTGGATAGATTGCCAGGAAGGTTGGTACGGACATCTCTCCTTCAAGATGATTTGTAATTATTTCCATGTAGCGCCATCATCAGGGCAAAATCTTTATGTGTTCAATATTTAAGTTCATACCTGCAAATCTAATAACATTCCCATTAGCCTCAGCTGTACTTTGTGTTCAGTGCTAATTAGCAAATCTTACCATGCTAACACGCTAACCAAGATAGTGAACATGATGAACATTAAACCTGCGTAACAACAGCAGGTTATTGTTGTCATTATTAGCATGCTGATGTTAGTTGTGCCTAAGTACAGCTGCACAGAGCTGCTAACACGGCTGTAGACTCTACTACTACTACTAGTAGAGTCTACTACTTTTTGTAGTGTAATAAATGCATGTATAGCAGGGGCGTAATGTGTCCATCTTCCTTTGTTGCCACACTTTCCTGAGGCATTGTGAACTTATTCGTAAGGACCACTGTCTTGTTGTTTTTGTTTATTTGTGGTGGCAAACTTTATGAGTGACATTCACGTCGATGCAGAGCAGTAGCAGACATTGCTGCCGCCACCAAATAAAGATATTTCTCCAATAAAACTGATTTGAAATTACCGACACATATCATAGTTTGGTGGCAAGGTCATCTCTTTTATTCAGATTATGTTGATGCTAACATTTCTGCCACACAATATCAACATGCTCTCTGAGCCCATCAGAGGAAATCTCATAACTTCAAAGTGTTACAGACGCAGTTTACCAAGCGCTGAAGGTCAGCGCGGCAATCTTGTGCATCTTCCTATATTTTTGCACAGACCCAGCGAGGAACATTTGGAATATTTATGATAGACATTTCAAATGGCAAAGTGAGTTTTCCGAGGCTGAACGAGCAATAAACACAATGAAAATGTCATAATGCTGGACTTGCAGGAAGTCATAAAACAAGCTATAACAAGTAAACAAACACCAACTTAACGACAAGACACGTCATGTCTCACTACATTCGTTCACTGGTGGCTGAATGTTAGCTGTTACCACCAGTATGGTTTCTGGACAACCACAGGAAGTGTTGGAGAGGAAGGACAGTTTGCCTTAAGGAGGCTATTATCCAGTGCACAGTGTGCTTCCCTGGTTCACCTTCTCTCAATGTATGTTAGTTGAAATTCTCAATATATGACCCAATCTGCTCCTGCTGGCCATAAATATTGATGGAAAGCCTTCAGGTCTGAATATAAGTCCACAGGCTTTTGACTGATTTTTTTTTATTATTACAATTTCTACTCCTTCCTCTGCCCTTGTCAGCATGCTGATGGCGTTGATCAAGTCCATTTGCCTTTTTCCCCTCTGTCCTACATGACAAAAAGAATCATCTGAAACACAATTACTTCACAGCTAATGTGCCATATTTATATACATTATTTCTAACATATATATCATGTTGTATTTGATTATTTGGCATTTCACTTAAATATCTTGTTTAGAGTTACAAAAACTGTGTATATATACAAAGATAATTCAATTACAGGATTTTGAAAGGCCTATATTGTGATGGGGTCTTTACCTGCTGACACAACAGACCATATACAGATGTACGTTACTATGTTATTGCTTGCAAATTGTGTAGTAAGTGTAGTAAGAATCAGTGGAAGAACTTTGTCTTTCTGGCTACTTTGTTTAATTCTTGTGTAAACAATACAAGTTGTGCTGGGTGTCTCATGGGAAGAGAGCAGTTCTGCAACTAAAAGCGTTCATTTTGTTGAATTTCTGTCTTTTTGCCAATCTCTGAGCAAATCTGGCAGGTTTATACATGTCATTAACATTTACTAACAATCCAGCCTGCTGCTACAATTTCTCATTTTTCCACTTTGAGAATGAACCAACTTGCCTGTAATTAGCTAACATACAGTATGCTGAAGTGTAGAGTGCTGAGTATTTAAGGAACAATTTTCAACTTCGTGACTAATGAGGATATTACCAGTGACTCTACACCCAGGTATACTCTTTGTGCTTTACTTTCAATTCTTGAAGGGGCTCTCCCTAAACCCCCAAATCACACAAGTACTAATTTAAAGTCACTTTCACTCTGAAACAACTAAACTCAAAGTTGGCACACAACACACCTGCAAAAGTAGTATTGTATCCTCTTTGCACTTTTCTCGACTCTAAGCATGATTTTTTCAGCTGTTGCAAAGAGAGAAGGTGAAAAGATGGAAACAGTGGTTTACATCTACATTTTCACTTCAGACAGGAACATTTCTTATGTGTGGTTTATGTTGGAACATATTCAGCTGAATGCAGAGCACTCATTGCAGCCACAGCCACAATTAACATGTAAATAGAGGGCAAATCACAACACCAGAGGCTCCCAGTGAGGCTCACACACAGTAGGAATTGCACTCTGTAACAGATATACCTTTATTCTGAAAATATCAGTGCAGTGTGTTTTTTTTAAACACGGGAAAAGCAGTTAAAAGTAGGCAATAGACTGCTTTCCCATTGCCAATAGACCAGAAGAGTGTACAGGGCTCTGCAGCAGGCAAGTATGTCTGTCTGATGGTTTTCTTTTTCTTTTCCTGGTGTGTCACATTCGATGTCACGACCGTGTTGGAAAACATGAAACAGATAAGTAAACAGTAAAAAGCAGCATGGAAGGCAGTGAAAATATCAAAATGGTTATTTCTTTCCTTATATCTGTTACTTTGTTCAGTCTCTTGGTGCACACTTATTTGGAATGATGTTTGAGCGCTGCTTGGTTGGAGACGGACAGAATTTGTGGCGGCCCGTTATTGCATCGCACCGAAAAGGTTGGCTAAAGTTAGCATGTCCACCTGGGTGTTGCAGTATGTATCCATTACTGCCGTTTGAAGCCGATTGCAGATAGAAATGATAAATACTCTTGACCACTGCAGAGTCATTTGTCCAAGGAATTAATGCCTATTGTACCCTTTCAAATTAAAAACAAAAGCCAGATGTTAGTTGGTATTAGAAGGTTTTTTGACCAGTGGGAAAGGGGCTTTACTGAATCAAGCAACAGTGGAAACACAGCATGCATCCCAAGGTAGAATTATCAACATGGCAGACAGCAAACCAGCTGTAGTATTTTTAACCTATTTACCATCTACTTCTAGAGGCAGTGTGGAAGATGAAACAAGTTCTTGCTGACTCTCACCTTTATTTCTGAGAAATACATGCCTCTCTCACATTTAGGGAATCGAACAAACCCTTTGCCGACACTGTTGCACCCATGCTGTATGCCCTATTGGACCTCCCCATGATCGGGCTGATGGGAACATATGCACGGACAAATCCCCCGTAGCTTGACGGCAGGATATTCTCACTGTTGATGGAGCTATTGATCATGCACACATTAAAATGATGTTGGGAGCGGTAAATGCCAATGGTGGAGAGGTCCATTAATCAGGAAATCAATGGCCCTGTCAATAGGCCGCTCCAGCCCTGACAATAGATGACAGTCTGGGGGTGAAGCTTAGGGTTAGCTGTGCAGAAAGCATTCCACGGCTGAAAGTCCATCCTGTCTCACTGCTGAAGCCGTCCTGTCCTCCTTCACCCCCAGGCATGACTTCATCATTTACTAAATCCTTTTAGGGACTGCTCAGGCCCACAACTCATTGAAGGCAGAGAGCGTGAGTGGGTCATGAGTCATGGTGGGATATGAGTAAGTTCAGTGTCAGCTTTCCTCCACTTGCGCCCGAGAGACAGTCGCCTCCATGACTGAAAGGCACACAGAAGTGAAACACCCCTTGCAGTTGTGAAAGTAAAACATCAGCTGTATAGTACAGTATGATGTTGACCGGATTTCCCCCCAGCAGTAGGAGGGATCCACCTTCGAGGAAGAACACATGTTCCATTTTGGTCATTTTCTGTTGCTACTCACTTGACTGCAGGTACTCAAAACAATAAAATAGCTTCTTTGTGGTATTGCTTGTCCACACTAGTTGTGAGTTGACTTTTAGATTCCAAGGATGTCATAGTTATATGACTTGTTTCCTTCCTCTCCGTCCTGTGTTTACTATAGCTGTTGGCCATTGATTTAATTTGTTGCTACAACAAATTACTGGCTCCCTGGCCAGCACTAAGTCCACCAAGTATCTTAATGTGGATCATTAATCATAAAGCCTGTCATATTAATCAAATATCTCACTATGCTAAATTATGTGAGGTAACATTTGTCCAGCAGATTTTTCTGCTGATGGAATGGATAAGTTAGAGCCATGTATATTGACAAAGTGGGTGGAATTGTGGTATTTCACCTGTGGCCTACAGAGGGAGACTCACATTCACACCTTGGCAAAAAAAAAAGTACAGTCTTCAGTAGATTTGAGCTGCTCCCTGGACTACATGAAGGGAAGTCCATGGACAAAAGACCCAGAGATCATAATCTGCAGTGACTTTGGGATGGTTTTTCTTCAGAATGCTATCAATACAAATAGAAAATTACTGATTTTTATTTGCATGCTAGTGTTGTGTGTGTAGGGATCGCAATGTCTGCCTAATGGCCGGAAAATATCTCAACTATTGGATGGATATCCATAAAACTATGTACAGACAGTCACTGTCCCCAGAAGACTATGCCCACTAACTGTGATCCTCTAACTCTTCCTCTAGTGCCATCAGGAAGTTGACATTTTTTTCCACATATCCATAGTGCCTATATTAATAATTCTATTACACAGGTGAGCACTTGACCTTTCCTTTAACACCACCAAGAGGTCGACATTTGTGGTTTTCAGTGAAATGTCTCTGCTGAAATTTGATACAGACATTCATGTTCTCCTCAGGATATATATTCACTCTGGTGATCCTTGAGCCTTTTAACAAGTACCACCAGCAGGTTAAATTTTGAAGGAGCAGTTCACACCAATATAATAAATATATATTTTTCAGCTTATCTGTAGTGCTGTGTATCAGTCTAGATTGTTTTGGTTTGAGTTGCCAAGAGTTGGAGATATCAGCCGTACAGATGTCTGCCTTCTCTTGGATATAATGGAACTAGATTGCACTTAGCTTGTGGTGCTCAAAGAGCCCAAAAAAAAAAATTGAAAAACCTAACAGCAATGTCGCTCTACACCCACCAACCGTAGCACCATGCAGAGGGAAGCATGCATCCTCCCATGGATGAGAGGGTCCTACTTGTGACAGCGCGAGATGTAAACAGTAATGGTGTCCTCCTCAGCAGAGCTGTGATGTTAGCTAGCTCTACGGGGCTAGGTGAGCCAGCAGTAGATGCACGCTTCCTTCTGCACGATGATATGGTTGGTGATTGTAGTTTGGTAGGAAGAAAATAGTTCCTACATACAGTAAAACCAGATCATGATTTCTGTAAAGAGACATTGCTGTAAAGTTTTTTAAATGATTTTTTTTTTTTTTGGCGCTTTGAGCACCACAAGCTGAGTGTCATTTGGTTCCATTATATTTGAGAGAAGGCAGACATCTCTATGGCCGATATCTCCAACACCCGGACACTCACACCTAAACAATCTAGACTGATGAATGGTGCTACAGTTTTACTTTTGATTTTGGGTTGAACTGTCCCTTCAAAATTCTCCAAATTTTGGTTTATGACTAAAAACCTACTAAATTCCAACATTTATGACATTCCAATCAGCCTTAGCATTACTTGGAGTTTAGTGCTAATAAACACTTAAACATGGTGAACATCACATGCTAAACATCAGCATTTTAACAGTATCATTGTGAGTATGTTAGCATGCTAACAGCAGCATTTAGATCAAAGCTAGTGTGGCCTTTTGCCTATTAACAGTTTTAAACAAAATTCCATAGAAAACAATATACCTAAATAAACATAAAATGAAAGCCTTAATCTGATATTTTTGTGAAGAGTCAAATGTGAAATACTGTCATGCTGTAGGAAGTAATAAAGGAAAACCCAATTTTTTCACTTTTATTATTTCATTTAGCTTCCGCACACATTGTCTGAATACGACTGCTCAGCCAAGAGCATAAAAGGAATCAATCAACGCAACTATCATCATTTCATATTACAGTCAATTTTTGATTCAAGTGTTATTTTCCCTTTGTTTCCCAGACTCATCACCATCTTAGGCTCTGAGAATATTCCTTTATGTTTCTATAATGAAATTCCCAGTGACCAGTTGAATCACCAGAACGCAGCACCACCTCTGATGTCTTAAAATAGAACAAAGAAAAACAGCCTTATTAAAATTTAATCTGGGTCACCGGATGAAAAGACAACTGTACCTTTAATGGGACTCCAAGAAATCCAGTGTAATATAATCAAACTGTGCAGATGGGTGCTTGTGTTGAGCCAAAGTGTCAAAGTGCTTAAATGGCACAACAAGAAAATTACAATGCCACTCTACGTGGGCCTGCGGGTTTTAATGCCATTCAGTAGCAGCTTTATAGTTGTCAAATAATTGCTAAGAGGGACTTGACTTTTCTATTTTGAAACCATTCCTTTTCCATCAAGCATTACATGAATGGCAGTGAAAGAAGTCTTCGCTCATGTCTAGACCAGAAATTGGCAGGCAATCTGGCGTGAGTTCCCCTCTTTGTGAGTCCGTCTTTTAGCAAAAGCGGCAACTTGGAACATTCCTTTTTAGCAGTTTTTTCCCCTCCTCTTTTTGATAAGTGAATTGAATTGCAAAGACCTGGATATAATTTGACTTTAGACATAACCAATTTATCTCACACCTCAGTGCAATCCGAGACCCTGTAATGAAAAGCCAAGCTGAGAGTCAGGATTGGCGGAGAGTGACACCTGCTTCAGTTGCTTCAAATTAGAAATGCCAAAAGAAAGGAAGAAACTGTCAAATAGAAATGTGTCAGACATTTTACAGGTCTAATACTCTTGTAGGCTGGAGGGTTGAGGTTTCAGTCGAAGGGTCTTTCAAAAAGTGTGATGTTAGCCGTGCTGAGCACACACATACACAATGATGGGAGGCTTCTCAGGATGCTCGCCTGTCACAACCACCCATTCTTAGCCTGTTCTAATGCTGCTCTCACAGATGTCTGAAAGTCAGAAAACTTCCTACCAGGCGTAAATGCAAAGAAACAGCTCTTTAATCCAGAATTCCAAGAAAGTAAAGTAAGATTTCTCAAGCGTGAAGTTACTGAAATACATCTGATGTCAAGTGGGCATGATGGCAGATACCAGCTACAATGCAAGTTTGAGCTTTGTATGAATTGTTTCCCTTCATTTTTTCCAAAGTTTCCAAACAGATCAGATTGGGTATGATTGGCTCATTGCTATCGTTATTCTTTAACCACAAAGACATTTTCCCTGGCTGTGTCTAGTTTCTGGTGGAAAAATACTGCAGAGCTAAAAAATCTATTTAAGTTCACCTTTCTGTTGTGTTCGATTCTCTGGGGAGCTGGAAAAATGTCCAGCTGGAGTGTTTGTTATTGCTTTTTCAGTCGGCTGTTACCAAAGATTTGAGTCTCCAATCGACCAGTTTTCTATAAATCACAATAAACATTTAGCAGTTCAATACAGGAAAAATGTGTTAGGAGGTCAGTTAAGTGATAAAACTGCTTTAATGTCATATAAAATATGATTGGAGATGACGATACTGTATGATATACAGTATGACTGTGGGCTGTAAAGAGCAAAGCAGAGTTATTTGTCACGGTATGCTTCTTTTGGTACTGTGGTGAACATCTAAAACATAAGATGCTGATGTTGTGATAGAGATTTTCCATGACTAGTCAACTGGTCCAGAAATTGGAGTGATGATGCCAACTTCATCTGGTGACCTGAGCACTGAGGTACAAGAGGAACCAGAGACCCAGTGGCAGAACTGGCAGATGCGGTAAAAGCATTTGTACAGAAGCAAAGAGGGTGGGATGAAAGAGCTGAAAGTGACAGAGCTCACCAGGAGCTACAATGGCAGTTGATGCAGCACCAATTTAACCAACTCCAGGCCCAGGTTTGGCTGAGCCCCGCCTGCGTCAAAAGACCACACACTGTAAACGACAGCAAAATACAGTATAAGACTGTTTATTTATGTCATATACCCAATTTTTGTGCACTCATTTCAGCTCAGTGTGAGAGAGTATCTTGCATTTTGCTTTTTTCTCATGCAAGTACAACAAAAGCTCTGCAAGCAAACGGCCAATGAGAGGAATTAATTAATGTGCATCCACGTAATGTTCAAACGACGGAAGTATACACTGAATAGAAAGCAGTTCTTTCAGATAAATTGGGCAAAAGGCTGTATCAAAGCAACAAATGTAGGAGAATGCTCTCTTAAAGGCACAGTGTAGGGACAGAGAGATTTGTTATTTTATAGCCTGCTTTATTATTTTATTTGAAAAATTAAAATAAGGAACCGGTTAGATGCAGATTTTTTTTCCCTCGTGCATTCCAGGACTAATTAATTGTCAAGCATATCCATCCATTCGAGATTGATTTTAATAACTTTAAAGTACTTGAAGTGTGCACTGTGCAGCTGTATTTCTAGGAAAATAGAAGGATCCGATTGGGACTTAATATCAAATGACATGTTAAAAATAAATCGTAATGGGATCAGGGGCAATAAAAAACTTGATTGGGACATCCATAGCAGAGACTAAGATGAGGGACAAAGAAGAGGTCAACTAGTTGAGGAGCAGTTGAGAGACTTGGGAGAAGAGGAGCATGAGGATGAGCTACCTAGGGGCCAAGGCAGCCAGCGTGAGGCAGCAGGTAGTAGGACAGGGGCGCCACTGAGCTTCAGAGAGCTCAAGCCTCAGCCCCCTTACCCTGATGATGCCACTGAATGCAACCTACAACTGCTGAGACAGTGGCCGAGGATTGTGGTTGGCCTAAATACGATTCAGCCATTCTGCCGGTCCCTCTGCTCACAGTCAGAGTGAGAAGTGCTCATGTTGCTGTGGTCAATGACAATGAGCCCAGAAAGCTCACTGCCTTCACGATTCTATTTGGCATGGTCACAGTGATGCCTCTTGGCCTACATGGAGCTTCTGCCATCCTTCAGTGGCTGATGTACTGCGGGTTGTCCCAGAATGTGCTGTAGCGTATCTACTTGACATGGTCACCTTTGACACCATGTGTGTGCCTGTGCCCACACCTAAAGTGGTATTTATAAATAAGGAATGTGCATTGAGAAAGTGCACACCTCATGCATTCTCCAGACAGGATGTACATACAGTTTTAGCAGAGACCCAGAGAGTTGATATGATGAAGATGAGATTAACTTCATGCACTGCTCATATTCAGTAACGTAATTGTCTAAGTGGTGAAACAGATTGGTGGTATTACCTTTGGTCGCTGAAACTGTTTTTCCACAGCGTTTACATTTGATTTCTTTCTGTTCAGTGTCTCCTCCATGTTGCTTCTGGGTCGCGGGCTGGACAGAGTGGAGTCACGTGACTACACATGCAGTAATACCTTTTTAAGGGGACAGTACATGAACACACACAATGAGGAAGGCATTTGCATAATTTTTCAGAAAAATTATTACTGGCGTGGGCAAGATTATGTCGATTAGAGGTTCTGAATGTCCATTTAGATTCATGCTCAGCCCCATGTTTAAGGGCGTTTCTACATCCATATATGGCAAACTGTGGGTGTGGAAATGAGGCTTGTGCCCATACAGCCGATGCCACAGTGATAGAGATTTATAAAACAGGATCAGGCGTACACAGGGCTTTATAAATCTGACAAAAACAACATGTATACATATTTCTGCCTTGGTGAGAACACACAGTTTTAGTTGTGAATCTTCAGCGTTGAATGTGTCTGGCCCCTGATGCTTCAGAAAATTCCCACACAAAGGCGTCACTCATCCACATTCAAAAGCTGATATGACAACATCCATTAACATCATTGGGTCTCATTCATGAAAAGTGAGTAAATCTGTGTGTAAATTTGCACATAAAAGCCTACTCTACTAAAAACCTACTCCGGATTCATGAACGCCGCGGGAAACTCAGATATGGTCGTAAACACGTGTGTATGATTATGAATGCCAATCCATCGTAAAGTGACAGCGCGCTCCCGGTAATCAGCAATTAGCATAAATCCCCGCCCATGAATAGCCAATGACCACCATATAAGGAGGTGTAGGTGCATCCAGTTGACCTGTCAGTCATGGCGCAAAGAAAGAAAGAGAGAGAAAGAAAAAAGATTTTTTCCGAAGCGGAGATCGAAATAATTTTGGGTGAAGTGGACTTAA
>NC_065516.1:27819421-28037564 GCF_006386435.1 Epinephelus moara | reverse complement strand
CTAAATTTACACAAGCACTACGAGTGGTCAGGAGCAGGAGTAGATTTTGTTAGTAGCTACGAAAAGATCGGAGCTACTAAAATATTGATGAATGCGGACATGCACGTAAATTTCCGTCTGCAAACAGTTTACACACAAATTCCTTCTGCTCACGTTTCATGAATGAGACCCATTGTCATTATCAGCCATCCAGTTATCAAAATGTAAATTCAAAGCATACAGTATTGTGAGAAGTGAATGTGAGCAACGAGAGTACTCACCATGAGTGTCATCAACATTTGTAAGTCACATCTTGTCTCCCCATTCAAAAGGCACGCCTTAATTAATAGTTTGTTATCAACAAAAACTGTTTTATTTCATCTACTGTATGTGAGTTAGTATTAGTGTCACTTTTGTCTGAGTTTTCCTCCCCCTCTCCGCCAGCCTTCCTCCTCTCATATTCTCAAAAATCTAACCTCAAAACAGAAAGTTGTACTGATTACGCCAAATCACTGAAAGTTGTTATCGTGCAGGCCTCCCGGTGAGAGCAGCTGCTCGGCTGTCGCATTAATCCATGTTGCTTATGCAAATGTACACCCTTTTGAAAGGTTCTCCAGAAATATGATGTTATTTAGGCTGCCAATCATTGTTTATATAATTACGCCATTGCATGTTCTTGTGGAGTTTTGATGAATGACACCTAGATCAACAGCAGAAGACTGACAGCATGGAGCATTTTTTGTACACGGAAAAAAAACTTTTCTCATGATGTAGAAAAGCTTGCCAAGATGTGTAATCAATAAAGTTGGATTAAGATTTTTATAAGTAATGACATTAATGCGTTTGTTTCATCAATAAGACATGGATCGCCCGCCATATAAGCCATGTTATTGGTTGAGACAGCTAGCTGTGCAGACAAGTTCACAGCCAGTTTAAAATGTCATTGCTCTTTATTTCAGATTTGTCTATACCTTTCTTATATCTCTGTGAATAATGTGGGGAAACAAGGATGAGGCCAGTGAGATGAAATGCTTCTACTCTTAAGGCAGTCTTATGTTAACATGGCTTAGATTTTTCAGTGATAAATGAGCCAACACTACAGCTCAGACGAGAGGAGTTAACATGAGGAGACAGGCGCTCCGGCATGCTGGTTCAATTGCTTTATTGATGAGGCAGGGGAAGCAGTCAACAGCTGATTGCGAGTTTAATTAAGTGTACTTGTCAAGGACACAGGTCTCAGCTCTGCTGAGTCGAGAATATCGTCCACTTTCTGAAAATCCCATCATAACCCTGTAGCACCCTGATGGATAACTTCATGTCTGTGGGCACCGAAGAGAGTCATCTTTGAGCTAACTCAGGTTTCAATTAGCTTCTCCTCCACCTTCCATCTCCCGGCTCCTTCCTGCTTTGTAAAATCAGTTAAGGAAGAAGCCTGCAGGACTGCCAGTTCAAAGCAGCCTCTGGGTTATGAATGCTTTAAGGCATTGTGTGTTTGTGTGTGTGTGTGCATGTGTTTCAGTGTGTATTTTACACTCTATTCTGTTTGGACACAGTGAGGGGTCTCTTTGTTGTGTTCTGTCTCAGTATTGGTCATCATGCACATTTGATCAGCATCTGATGTTGTGACATAATTTCACATGTTACAAGTGTTACACGTGTATAGTTTGACTGCAGGCTGCTGCACAACTCAGGAACTCACTCTATTACCTTCAGAGCAATCTTGTACTCTTTTCTCATGTTAGTACGCTCATAAATCAACTGATTGATCATAAAGTCAAATAACAGTGTCACTGTAAAATTAAAGGTTTGTAGTAGGGTGTTGCAATATACCTGTATTGACGATAACCATGATATTTTAAAATCAAATATTGACATTCTGTTATTAATACATATATGGGTTGCCCTGTAGCTCAGTAGGTAGAGCAGGTGCCCCATGTACAAAGGCAGTGTCCTTGCCACAGCAGCCATGGGTTTGATTCCAGCTTGCAGCCCTTAGCTGTATGTCGTCCCCTCCTTCGATTCCCCTTTCACGCCATTGTCATTAAAGGCAAAAAAGCCCAGAAAAATTGTCATTAGAGACAAAAAGAAATAACAACAATAAAGCACACATATGATAATATTGTGTAAGTAATCCAGCGAAAACATTTCAGTTCTTTTTGTTCTCACATTGTCTTCCTTCTCCAGCACCATCTGGTTGCCTTTTCCTTATCCATAAGGTGTAATCGCCCTATTTGTATGATTTTCTTTACAGTAATGGTTATAGATTTGCGTTTAAGTGTAATTATACTGAATTATAAATTATAAATAATATACTAATGTAAATTAAATTAAATTGAATTATACTGAAAAAAGCAATGTTTTGGATGAATTTGACTGATAGCATTATCTAATTATTTTTTCAGATTTTTTATAGATATCAGATGCATATGGTTATTGTGAAAACGTTTGACCACAATAATCGTGTCGTAAAAATGTGATATTGTGCTAGCCGTAGTTTGTACCATCCCATGGAGAAATATGATCCCAAGGAACCATTTTGCAAGGCAAGTTATTTCAAAGTGGCAGTAAAAGCTTCTAGAAGTTTTTATTGCTTAAATAAAATGTCGCCTAACATATTAACTTTTAAATAACCCAAACAAATTACTTTTTATGATGGTGATGCCAGTAACAGTGATGGTATATGGTCTGAATCACCTTGTAGCTCCATTGAAACATGCCTGTTTCAGAAGTTGGATTTTCAAAGATATGATTAATGTTTGAGAGAATGTCAGTATACCTTTTGTGCCAAATTTTAAGGGATGGAATCAGACTTGCAAGAAAAATACAGAGAAAGTAAATTTTGTCAAGCATTCAGATGGTTGTTACAGTGCAGCTTGATACTGTCTTCCTTTCTAGTAAAATACCAACACAAGAATTTAAAAACTACCACCAAAACTCAAATCAGCTAATCTAACTTGTGCCAAGCTACAGTATATTTAACAAAACTACAAAGACTTGTAACAACACAGGACATTTAAAGATACAGGAGCTTCTTATTTAATAGGTCTTCTACAGGGCCCTGTTGTTATTGACCAGCTTCACCCACACCCTGCTCATCTTGTCCTGACACCAGTAGAGATCACTGCTCTGTGTTTCTCTTTCCTGCTGTGTTCACTGGATGAGATCTTTGCCCAGAGGCTGACTTAGGTGCAGGACCTACCTCGTGCTAATGCTGTGTAGATTCATCATGTGTGTTTGTCAGGCTTTTACACAGGCTCCAAGGTTGCTAAAGCCATCCATTCTTTAAGACGCTGCTTGTCACCTTGATAGATGAGTTACTGGCTTTTTGGTTGTCTGAGTCTTTGACTGTCATGCACTATATATCCACGACTCCATCCAGTCTCACACACCGGCCCCTCCAGGTCGCTGCCTGTCTGGGTTGTTGCAAAGCATCCATTTTCAGCAGGCTCCACGCTCAGCTCCTGTGTTCAGCCTCACAGTAGCCCTCCATCAGGATGAGGTTAAACCCTCCATGTGATGGGCTGGTGTTTCTAAATGTTTGCACAGCAGCCTAAAAACAACAAGCCAACAAAAAAAGTAAGCACGGCTCTTGTGAGGTGAAACAGATTTAGACTTGTACTTTAAAATACAACAGTATTTTATTACTATATTCATTTATATTCTTTCCCCACTTCAGAGAGAAAATACTGATGACATATAAATTAAATTATTGGTTACATTTTAGATTCGTTCATTTTTGGTTTTGCCCCAAATGAAGTGGTTTAATTTAGAGCTGCTTCTTTCTCAATAAATCATTTTGTAGATAAAATGTTAATCTACATAAACAGATGTTGGCATATATATGCAGAATCTGTAGGTAACAGCACAAGATTGTGTTACTGGAAGCATTATCGTTTCAGAGGAAAATATAGGGAGTGCTGCACTGGCTTAAGGCTCTGTGTAGTTAGTAGAAAAAACAGGTGGTCTTCAAGGGTGGGGCAAATAGTCACATAAAGATAAAGAAAAAAACTGACTGGCCTAGCCTGAGTGTCAGACTGAAGCTCCCAGAACCTTCAGTCTGACATGGCTTCCATTGAAGGCGATTTACAAGGGGGAGGGAATCTGACGTCATTAGTATCCATGCCTCGGGGGTGCCGAAAACAAGCGAGCATTGCCCGTTTAAAATGTCTCCGTCGTCGTGCACGCCCAGCTGCATCGCCGTTAAATCCAGTTTAGCAGCTTCCTTAATTTGGTCCTCCATTAACGCGAGTAGTGGCGAAATACCTCGATAGCATCGTTAATGTGGTCTGTAGGATCTGTAGCGGTCGCCATTGTTGCTATCCTCACCAGTTACCCACCGGCGTACAGCTTGACATCAGCGTGGCGCTGATTGGCTAATCGCTAGACCCCCGGCGTTCATTGGTCCGTCCATCGTTTGGACGAGATAAATCGCAAATTCATTGAAGTATGCCAGACCAGAGATGCAAGCCTACTCAGTTGAGTGGGCGGGGTCTATGGTCTGGAACCAGGCTATGACTGGCCAGCTCACTCAGTGTAAAAGAGTACAGGCAGGCAGTACAAACATGCATCCAAGGCTCTCTGACTGTAGTTAAAAATCCTTTATTAATACATGGATAACCAACATGTTTCAACTAGAGAGTCTTCATCAGGGTGTAAAATGCGTGGGAAACAGGTGTGCAATTTAAGAACTCATGTGAGGGTCATGTGACACAGGTCACATAATATATTGGTACAGCCCTACTAGACAAAAATTGCAAATGAAAATGACATAAATGTATATTATAAATAATCACCATATTTAGTAACAAGAAAAAGGTTCAATGCCAAATAAATACAAAGGAAACAACAGTGAAATAAAATAAGAATTTTAAAATATTGTGACAAACCTGCACATAAAGTGGCACAAACTTAAAAATACAAGATATGTATGACAAGGACAAAAAACAATATCTGTAAATGGACAAAAAACTAATGTTGTGTATAAAATTGAAATATTTATAATGTGTGAAACTCATGATAACTAACAAAAGGATTTGACTATAGGGATAAAGTTAAACCTAAATATTCAAAGGCAGAAAAACTTCATAGGGCTTATTAAGGATCACCCCCAGTAATAAAAACATGTCATCATTGATATTGTACACTTGAAAGAGAGTGTATACAAACACTCATGGGTTCAACCTCACTAACACTTGTTCAAAAACATGAGAGGAAGGTATAATGTAAGAAAAACCATAATAAACCACCCTTAATGATACATGTCCAAAAAACATGACAAACAGGCAAAAATATAAGAAGCCAGCAGTACATAATAATAATGGTACACCATAAACAAACATTTTATTCAATTTAATAAGCTTTATTGGCATGAAATTTCATATGGGTTGCCGAAGCACAATTACAATTTATGATAGTGAAAATTCAAAAACATTTACAAAACAAAACATACATTTAATTTTTGTAAAGAACTTTCTTCTGATGTCTTCGTATGTGCTACAGGAAATGTTGCCCTGTCTCCACCTGTCTCTGACAACAGAGCTGACCTAAATATATGTCAGGCACAATAATCAGTCTTCCAGATAGTTCATTTCCTGTCCATTGACTAATCACTATAGATAATTATCTAAAGTGTTGGCTTATTTACAACCTGATCTGATCATGTTTTTGTCTCCTTGTAGAGATGACTCTATGTTTTCAGATATTAGCCATGACTTTTGTGAGTCAGTGTTATTAAAGCTGATAAAAACTACAAAACTTAGACCCAAGTTTTAATTAATAAGATTTACCCATCGCCAATTACCTTGATTTGGATGCAAGGCTACAGTCATTAATTAGCAGTTTTATATGAATAAGTGTGAAACTGCGAGTACCTCCTCCCATGTGTGCCAGAGGAAGTATGTTGGGCTCGTGCACTGTCAGGACGGCCTGCTTGGAGGTGCATCGGATTAATGGCCTTTATGTACTGCAACTAATGGAGTGGGAGATCAGTGGTCAGTAAATGTGACTTACTCCAATCAAGTGCAAGGCTTACTAAGCCTGACTGCTGCATCCTCCACAGCCATAAAATCTGTTGTTTTATTCCCCTCTCATCACCCAGTGACCTGCCTACGCCGCCTGGTGTCAGTATTGGGCATGAAGATTTACAGCGGAGGTCAGAGGACGGATGGATGTACAGTAGACATGCAGGGGTGGGGGTGGGGGTTGCGTGTGTGGGAGGAAGATGTTGAGATTGCGGGGAGAAACATCTGCCTGGTAGATCACCACTAGTTGCTAGGATGCGTACAGCTATGAATTATTGACAGCTTTTAACAGTGAAATTGTAATCGCATGTGGGTCTTTTATCACCCCTGGAAGGTAAGAGTCAAAACACAGCAGTCACACGCAGAGCAGAGGAGCTGATACCAGGCCTGTTTTCATGTTTTTCTTTCAAGAAAGAGGTAGAGAGTGCACTGAATGCAGTGTGTGCTGTTGCTCCTCCATATACTCTTGGTGTGCTCACTCTCTTTTATTAAGCACTTTGAATTAGGCAGCCTGCGATAGTGGTATCATTTACAAATTTAAGGCTGATTCACAGGCACAGCATGGAGCCCCTGCCGAAGAATGAAACTGGAGCACTCATTTGATACAGAGATTGACTGCTGAACAACCAAATAATTGTTACCTCTGTGGCAAGCGCTGTTGTCACGAATAGCAGTCGGAATACTCAATGTGCTGCGTGTTATCTGATTGGGTGCAGGGAGATATTTTCAAACATTTCAGTGACCATTTGCCAACATGAGTGGAATTGTTCTCCATGTTCCAGTGAATGTCAGTAAGCATGGTGGAAAATGTGGGCTTGTTGTGTGCTTTTAACGAAGCATAAAGATGACTGGACTTCTTATGTAAGAGCCTCTCAACAAGTTGTGTTCTTGAGAAATCTATATTGAAATCAGTCAGGTGAACAGAACACAAAACAAGACGGACTGCAGGAGACAGGTTTGTCCGGGCTAAATAGCCTGCTGGGTGATGTGACGGTTAAAATCTTTATTTAGAGGAAACAGTTGTTTGTTAACGTTGTAATCCATGTTGATCCGTGAGTCACATCCTGGAAACCGTCTTCATCTCTTAGTGTTGTCTGTTATAGTTATTGATACATAAGTAATTAGGGGGACATACTTTAAGCTCTTATTCTAGATTGCATTAATATTCATTTGAACGCTGGTTATCATCTGCCTCCTCTTTCAAGACATGATCACAGTGCCGAGGACTTCTTACAACTTTAAGTTTTGCCCTCAAGTTGAACTCGAGCAAGAGAAATCCTTGCGCACCACGCATGCACGTCTCCAGGCAATGTATGTGTCTCAAGCTTCTTCAAAAGTTTCATTTTCCCTGCCACCACTGTCACACTTGAAGACAACGTGAATTCCTCCACTCTAACACTCGGGCCTTTCAGAGCTTCGATACATATTTTAATACAATCATGGGCCAGGCGCCACAGATAAATCCGTTTGTATAAGTCTGATAAAGTATCTGCCCCAGCTGTCAACCTATTTCCATGACAGTTGTGTAGTACCCAGGGCAAGCATTATATCATTCCAATCAATCAAATCTGACATGCTTTCACTCGAAATGAAGTCAAGTCCTTGAATGGCTTAAGTAATGTCATAGAAAACATGCACTGGTTTGGAAGTTGCCTGCGTGTCGAGCCTCTGAAGTGAAATCCTGCTTTTAGGAGACATTACCCTGTTTGTGGATTTCACAAGTTGTTGATGCTGGGTTATTTTTCAACCTTCATTTCAAGTATATCTAAAGGACACAGAGTTGAGATGCACACTCAAGTCATTACATACTCATAGCAAGAGGAAACATTGTCTACTGCAGCTCACTCACATTACCTATTCATATCAAGGAATGTGATGAAATGCATGTTTTCACAGCAGCCGAGAACAATACAAGCACAGTCTTCAGAGGTGGAGAGGTGTCACCACTCAGAGACTTCTAACACGCTGTGCATCGGAATTCTGGATTAGTTCAGGTGTTACTGCGTTAACGCTGTCTGTCCTCTCAGAGCTAATGAAGAAATTATTCATAAAGCCATCGGTGATCTCAAGAAGCACTGTATAAGTCAACAGATAGCTCATGTTAAACCAGAGGGAGCCGCTGTTCCCGTTGACCTCCCGAGACAGGGATTGATTGGCTGGCATTGTCACCAGACCTATACTCATCACAGATTAAACCTTGAGGTGCGCGCGGGTAATTACCCAGGATCCTTAGTCATCAAGCTATGTAAATCTCTTGCCAGCTCATTAGCGGGGTTTATTTGAAGAACACGTTTCTCCCCATCTTCTTTTCTCCCTAGCTTCTCTGCCAAATTTTGCACCTCAGTGCGAAGCTTTGCTGAGCTGTTTATTTCCCATGTGTGTAACGGGAAACTGGGAATAGCAGGGATGATGCAACGGCCGTAAAACACTGAAAGCGTTTAAAGGCCAGCGCACAGAATCAATTAGGTAACATTTCCTTTTGTTTTTTTAACATGCAGCAAAAAGGAGAGGTGTGAAATTACAATTACAAAGATAGCTGTCATATTATTGTATTTGCATTTTCATAAGGAAGTGGGGCAACAGGAGAAATATTAAAATAAAATGATCACCTGATTACGGTTTTGTCAGTTATTGAGGACTATCTTATTTCACTTTGCTCATGTGTCTGTATCATCTGCAGCACAACCGTCTTGTCAATATTATCAACCTCAGATAATTAGTCGCCATTTTGTGTAAGGAAAGCTGCAGGCCTGGTGGAAGTGACTTTATTGATGAGCACAGCAACACTATTGACTTTTCCAGTAAAGCAGGAATTAAAAAGCAGCATTTCTGTAGTAGTCATGAGATCCAGCCCGTGTCGGTTTACCTTCGGTTTTAATATTTCAGCACAATTAAACATCAAATTAAACGCTACAACCTTTTAAACCTTGAACTCAGTCGGCTTGATGTAGTCAAACTGATGTGCAGTTACTGGGGTGGAAATTGAAAGACAACCACAGCATAAAAACTAGTTTTTCATAATATATTCATTATCATTTGTAAGTGACAGCTGCTTAGGTTAGAACTAGATTCATTGTGATGCCTTGGGAATGCAGGAAAATCTGTTTAGATTACAGCATGCAAACAGAGGCTAGAGCTCAATTTGAAAACTGATGAACAGAGTGAGTTTCTGGTATGAAAAAAAGTGCTCAGAAAGCAGCGTATCTTCATTTCAATAATATATATTTTTAAAGCGGAGACTAATGAAGTGTTGAACAGCAGTAATTCACCTCTATTTTTAGATGAATCCTACAGTGTGTATGATCTATTTTCTATGTGCCCTCAACCCTTCTGCAAATACTTTTCATGTACTCAGCACCATGCACAAGTAGCACACTCACACACCTCGGCCGGTCGTCTCGAAATTTGGAAGGACAGACATCATGAATGTTGAATAAAGTTGCCCACCTGTCTGGCTCGGAGGTGTTGCGTTTAATGTCAGGGCAGCGAGCGCTGGTGGACAGACGAACCCCCGAGAGTTCATGAAAGAGGCAGCCGGAGCAGCGGCTCATTTCACATGCAGCGCCTGCCCAGGGGAAGCTAACGCCCCATATGCACACCAAGCCAGAGTCATTATGGAAATACATTTTGTCTGTGCTGGCTGCATTTTTATGTAGCAAGACAAAAAATTTACATTTTATATTCTCTCTATTCTTCTCTGTTTAGAGGCCCCTAGAGACGATTGTTGTGTGTGTGTGTGTGTGTGTATGCATGCGAGTGTGTTGCTATTAGATCATCCCCCTGGCATGTTGTAACTGCATGCGTAAATACACAGCCGCTGTGTGTTTTGTTTAACTGTGTGTATGTTAATGCAAGCTGTGTAATTTTGCATGTCTAACTTTATGAATGAAGCAGTAATGGAGTGTGTGTGTGCACGCTTACCGGTGTGTGTGTTCCTCTTTTTACTTCATCAAATATTTTCTCTAGTACTAACTGTGTTGTGGTAGAACAAAATGCACTGTGGTCCGGTGCTGCCCAAGAGTTGTCCCCTGTCTGCTGACCCAACCACATCAGAACACCCCCTCCCGCTCCCGCTGAGTGATTTGCGAGGCACTGCTGTCCTTCAACAATTGGTTGCGTCTGCGACTGGAAGCATTTATTTCCCCCAGCCTATCAAGCGGCTACCGGCCTCAGCCTGCTGTAATTGTGCTGACCACAGGACATGTTGCTGAAAAAATGCACCGGCTGCAAGGGGGAGGAAAAAAAACCCCGACTGAAGTCAAATATCTCTTTTTCTCTCTGAATGGTTCGGCTGCAGGATGCACAGATCTACAGAAACCAGTATGAGACCTGCCAGGCAAAGACAGAAATAGTGCTTTCCTGGATTCTGCTTCTTTTGCATTAAACTCAAAATGCTAGCTGTAATAATTAAAAGGTGCAGTAAGAATATTTTCACCAGTCTGTAGCACAAAATAAGTGACCATAGGGCCAGATGCTGAGATTTTAAACTCACTCTTTGGCTTACTCTCAAACCAAAAGACAGTATTATTATTCCAGTATTACAGCATGACCATACAAAATATTATGTGTCTAGTGAGTTACTGTCAGGCCCTTTAGCCTTTTCTCAGACATAATACAAGGCAGCTTTTCCACTATGGATCAAATTAATTGCAATAAATGTGTTGATTCTCAGCAATGTATCAATTTATTGACTTAACATCAGTGTCAGCCGATATTCACCTCATTGACAGCCATAAGCCTATCAGCAAATAAGATGTGATTCACCGATGGCAGCGCCTGACGTTCTTCTGTTGTGTCACATCAGTTTTGCGCAGGCTAAAAAGCAGAGCTCCAGACTAACGGCCACAAACTTAAATTAATGAGCAAGTACTAGAAGATTACTGGCGGTTTGGGCGGGCGGGACAAAAAATGGCGAGGGTTCTGAGTAAGTAGTTATATTCATAGGCTACCTATAGAAACCTTGCGTGAGTCTACCTTCACCTTATTCCCCACTCCTTCTCTCTTTCTCTTAAAAGACATACGCACAGCTTGAACAGAGTAATGGTGCTTATCCCATGCATCTGTTTGTGTTGTTTTATATCCACTCCTGATGCTACTAGATATGGCAGCTTGTTTGGCGTTTGTTCTCTGCAGAAGCACCTCCACTTCAAAATGTTTGAAGTCCGGTCCTCCACCCTCTTTAGACTTTTTTGGGCATTCTTAAATTAATTCTCTTAACTTATCTTAAGCTTCAGCAGCTCTGACCCTGCAGTCTTATGCCCTTTTATGAGGATTTGCAGGGCGTTTACCTATGCTAGTCAGGATCAGCTGGCACACTGTAAAGAGGACAGTGGAATCCATCATGATGAGAACTCAGGTGTTAGCAATCCTAACAATAACTTTTGTTAGGACTTTTCTTAAGAACAAATTTAAGGAAAACTTAGGAAGATATTGCTGAATGAGGCCCATTGACTTTTTGGCAAATGGGCTCTGTGATCTCACTGATCTCATGTGTTTAACAAAAGCGATCTTCCCCAGGACAAAGGATCCAGTAAACTTACTATCTAAAATCAGGGGATGCACCCTACTGTTTCCCTGACAATGTCACATTGTGAACAACGAATCTGTGATGAAATTGGCAGAGGGAGAGCTAGTTACGTTAGCATTAGCTCTAAACAGCTGGTGGCAGGAACGAACAGCTCACGGAGGATGCATTGAGTTACATTATGATGTGTTCAAGCTCTATTCAGTAAAAAATTGTATTTTGCAAATGTAAAATTTAACGCAGCATCCCTAGTGATTCTTAAAGTTTTTATATCATCAGGTCAAATTTTCAATCTTTCCAATTCATTCTGATTCATAAACAAATACTCCTATCAGCTGTAGCTGTACTAATTAGCAAATGGCATCATGCTAATATGCTAACTTACCATGGAAAGCATTTCATACATTATCAGCATGTTGGCAGTTTTATTGTGAGTGTTAGCATGCGGCAGAGCATGACTGTAGACTCTTAGCTTTGTGGGTTTTGTTTGTTTTACAGGCAGCATGTCATAAACAGCTAACACATACAGTGTGTTTGGAGCAGATGTAGTTTGTGTAATTTCACTATACCCTAAGATAACATGGTGGTGATGACTTAGCAGGCATCTGCTACAAAAGATAACTGTGGGGATACAAAAGCACAGCACTCCACCTAACAGCAAGTGTTTGGCACAGCCAGCCATGTGATCAAATACCTTTTACAAAATATATTTTCACTTCACACTAATTCTGCTCTGCTGTCCCACCACGCTTTTGTCAATTTCAGTACCCAGGATAACAACAGCTGCAATCAGATGTTCTTTTATGTTTGCAGTGTCTCACCTAACAGTTGTATCTGTGCTGTTTTAGTTGGCCTCTGTGCCTCTGTTGACTGCAGCCTCATGGGCTGCTGTTTGCTAACCACCTGGGCAGTACACTTTTGACTTTCACAGCCAAAGGTTGCATACAGACAACAAACCATGAACCAAATGTCAAATATAAATATCAAAATCCACTTAAAAAACATCCGCTGATAGTTTGCATCCAGGAAAACACCGACAAAACAATGAGCTGGCAGTGAGTGCTGCCTGGGTGTTAGCAGGGGAGAACATGTTAATGCAAATTATGTAGGGGTCACCATGTGGAGCGCTACCCTTTTCTGCACACATCTTTGTGACTATAATACCGGCACAAATCAAATCCTACCGCCATAGTGAACCTGGATAATTGCAGACAGAGGTCTGATAAGCCCTTGTAATGGAACTCTGTCAATCAATTCATGCCATATACCCTCTCTCTCCTGGGTGTTTGCTCAAATTGAATGAAGAAATCCAGGAGCCACTGACATTTAGGTCTACTGCACTGCTGATTGTGGGAAGAATGTTCTGGTTTATCTTCATTAACTGAGGGAAAGTAAAAGCAAATTTGCCGTATGAAAAGCAATTATGGCGCTGCTGACTGGAGCTTTTATGCTAGGAAAAGGTCCTCCACTCATTGTCTCTGTGAGTGAGAAGAGTTCCCACGATTTACTGCATGAGGTATTTATCATGCAAGTAAAACACAGAACTCATAGTGGGTAATTATTTGGCCTCAAGGTCACTGTAATCCAAACTGAAGGATTTCATGATAACTCTGCAACTCATCAATTGTTTTTCATTTAGTTGAAGCTGTTTAGGTGATGTGTTGCCTCCGGTGTTCATGTGACAGTTGTGTCCAGAATGACAATTCACAAAGCAGTGGTATCCATTTGTGGCTGCAGTTTATCACAGGCATGTGCAAAGTCCGACCTAGGGGGGCAATCGTGGCCCGCTGACCAATTTTAAGTGGCCGTCGGCTTGACTTAAAACATACTATATGTGGCCCGACACACAATATTGGTTAATCAAGCAAGATCACTTAGCATTTTTCCCTTCACCTCTCAATGTGACTGCACTGCACAATACTTCAATACATCACTCTTCTGCCTGTAAGGATAGATGTTTGACTGAAAATGTTGTTAGCAGCTGCATTTATGTGCACAGATATTCAAAGATAGCAGTTAGATCTCTGTGGCCCATCCAACAACTGGAAACCTTTTATGTAGAACAGGGTTAGTTCATGTTTATTTAGTTTTTTACAAAGAAAAAAAGTGAGTGCTTAATGTATTTAACAAATACTGACATCAAAACCAGTACTTGCACACTTATGCCCAACCCTAGTTTAAGCAACAGTAGTGATAAAGCACTTACACTCTCATTTACTGCGGCTGCTGCCTTATTGACACCTGCAGTTGATCTTAATTTGTTACCGCAGCAGCTTTACTAATCACACAGGATTTATAGACTAAATTGTCATCTATTTCCACAAGCTATTAAATAATTGAATATGTGATGTATACATGCATGTAGATGATTGAAGATGATTGAAGAACATTGGCTGGGAAAAAGGGAAAAGTGAGGCAGGAGCTGAAGTAGTTTGACACAACAGATAAGACTTTTTTTTAACCCATTTTTAAATTACTGGAAATATTTTCAAATCATGGAGATGTAAAATTTAGAATCTAAAGTCTTTCGTGGCATGCACACCGGCACTCTTCCTTAAAAGGTACTTTACAGCAAATAGATGGCCATTATTCCCAAATGAGAGCAAATTACTGTACAAATGTCCACAAACGAAAACAGATATAGTATGAACAGCACCCTGTGATACATCATTCACAGAATCTTTGATTTTACAGGGGCAGATGCGTCATAATAAAAATGTGACACCTGAACATTACCACACACTATGAATCTCCACTTAAAAAAAATCCCTAATAGCTGATAGAAGCCAGAGACAAAGGAAGAAACCAGGTGCACAAGAGTGAGAATTTAATTATGAGGGTTTTGAAAGATGCTATTAAATTAAACACCTCCTTTGGACACCTTGATGTAGATGCAGTGGACAGGAATCTTCTTCTGTTCACTGTCACTTGATAGTCAGAGGTTTGTTGGACCAATCCACCACCCTTCCCACCTGACTTTCAAGGTCCTTATATTACGTCATTACCGTCAGCGTTTCAACCTGATGCCGTCCACAGGTGTATCATACTACCGCGACAGGTGCTGTCCAGCCACCCGGCGGTGTATCATAGCTCCATGAAAGCTTACGTCCGGCCACGTTACATATTGACACCGTCCATCTGTGTATCATACTGCCGCCAAAGGTGGCTTTGGACTTCAGGTGTTTGACGCCGAAATCATGGACAAAATGGTGGTATTAAATGACTTAGGATGAGAACGTGACGGCATGGTCAAGTGATTGAAGCAGGGCTAAAATTTTTGACAGTAAATAAGATGGCACTTTATGGAAGTTTGTGTGCTCATGTGTGCTTGTAGATAACTTACTGCGTCAGCAATGAGTATCATTGTTTTATGATTACCATTCTGCACTCTCTGTAAGTCTCTCTGCACTCACTAAGTCACCCCTGTGCTTCCCCAAGCAGATGGTCTGTTCCAGTTGGATTGAAGCTGAGATAGTCGTAGTCATGTTGTATGATGTTTCATGGTGTTGTTTTAATTGACTTAATGAATTTTGAATTCCCAAATCATGACATACAGTAGACTTAAAGTAAATTCAAAGTGAATGTTTTGTACATTGCTGAATCCTGACTGAAAATCTCTTAACTGTCACCAACTGATTTGAGACATAGATCTGTAGATTTAAACGTCCCATTAGAATTCAACAGATGGTATCAAAAGTAATAAGTATGCAGAAAAAGCCAATAGATTTGCTTTGGAAGAATGCTAAGCTGATTAAACTATGCAAAGACGGCTCACAGTTGCCAGAAACAGAGCTTTGACTTGAATCTGCAGCACCATGGTTTCAAGCAAAGAAACTGAAACCGATCTGCCACCCCTGTGATACCCCCTGCAACCACTGACCAAACACACACACACGCACACACATTCATTCATTCATTAATTGTAAGGGAACAGGCCACTGCACTTTAAACAAATCCACAACAAAACCATGAAGTGAGATGAGACGTTAAAAACTTACAGAAAGAGTGCTGAAAAATCGATCATGGCCTTTATATCCACAGCTTCAACTCCAAAGCATCCTGCTGCTTGAGTGCTATGGGCTGTTCTCTCTTTTCTTCCCGTGAACATGCCCCCTCCGAGGTGGCAGAATAGTCTGAGTGCATGGTAGAGGTCACTACCTACCCACCTGTATTTCTGTCAGAGCCACAACAGCTCTGGCAACTCTCACTGGTCTGAGAGAACACTGGATTAAAACCTGTTGCTCACACAAAGAGCTGTCGGCACACACAGGTGAAAGAGAAGGACCAGGAGCTTCTGAATAGCTCCCCGTGGCTGCACTGTGTCTAGGGAAAATGTGCTGCCCTGAGCGGGCTGCGTCCGGAACATCGGGGTGCGGAAATATTTTCAGACGTTATGAAATGTTCTGGACGCTGAGAGGAAACAGTTGCAGAATGGTTATATAAACCTGGTGGCTGAGTGTTGCTTTTATTTCAGTCATGGCACTGTAATGATGAAAGTGCATGCACACTAGAAATGATTCTAATCCTTGTGCAAGATCACAGGATTCACATTAAAAAACATTTATCAACAATGGGGGCTATATTTTTTAGACACATGCACACTAGGGAAGCCAGAGTGTTATTAATCACACCAGACATTTTACAAGAAAAGATACAGTATTTATTGATATCTGTAAAGCACTTACTTTGAACTTAAACATTGGAATTTGTAATGTCTGAATTATAAAAGAAAATGGCTACATTCAGGAAGTCAGACACAATGGCACACTAGGGTTCCAATTTTACGTCACATATAATTAGAAAATCAACACATTTTGAAAGGTAAGTGTCATTATTACAACAAGCAGCGTGTACTGACAGCTATGTATTTCACAGTGTATGCTGCTGGGTTGTCGCTACACAGACAGACAACCACATTGTTCAAAATCCATTTATGTTTCAGCATTTAGTGTGAACTTGAACTGCAGTGTTCACAGTGAGGGTCAGGTTTAGCTAAAACATTAAATAGACCTTTGTGACCCAAGCCTCTGTATTATTCCCACAGCGAACACATCGCAGTTCAGCAGCTTTCCCTCTCAGCTCTTCTTTCTCTCTCTCACAGATTGATTTAGCTGCTATTATCACTCCTGTATTCAGAAATATGCAAACCGCAGGCTCACAGTTCCTGAGCCGAGAGCAGTTACACCAGTCAGATGTCTCAGATATTCAAATGCTCAACTTAAGTAAAGAAAATAAAGGCATGACGATAAAAAAAGCCTTAAATGTGGCAAAGTTCTGTAATTTATAAGTCTAGATAAGCAGTCAGTGTGTGTGTTGTGGAGGACACTGACTTCAAACAGGAACGTTAACATGAAAAGAGCTTTAGCACCAACTTAGACTTTTGATAACACCAATTACACTCCAACGTAATCTTTTTTTGTTTTTAATTTTAGCTGCAGTGCCCGTAACCTGCGGCGAGCGCGGAGCAGACTTTTAGCTTTATGGTAAAAAACAGCAGCAGAATATTTCACAGGGGTAAATTGGAATCAGGGCCCAGTGAGAGGCCCTTGGGGCCAAACTCTGCCAGGTTGCTGGTCTCAGCAGAGGCCTTTCCCCGCCAAGCCTGTCTCATTAGTAACACAGGGAAATGTCACAGGACGGCTAGCTGGGTAAAAGAAGTTGACCTGGCTCACCAGTGGAACTGCTCTGGGAACCTACAGCTAGAATAAAGTGATGGGGATGGCTCTGAATATTGTTTCACACTTTGTTCTAGTGGCCAAGTGCGGGGCTTTGTATTTCTGTTCGTTTGCTCAGAGTTACATTTAGGAATTACGCAAGAGACCAACATAAGTCAGTGGTACTTCTGTGGGGCTGGGTGGGATAAGGAGGAAGTAAGGGCAGGGAAAACGTCCTTGAGAAGGATTCTAGTAATATTGCATCACTCTCCCTGTGTTCTAATTGTGCCTCGTGAAACACAATGAGGGGAGATGAGAATTCAAAGTGGTCCGTGGCGAATGATGAGAGAATGATAAAACGATGCCCCGTACATTCTGACAGAGGTTGAAATGAGATGCGGTAGCGCCGGGACGAAGACGAACCTCAAGGGAGACGCAGCAAGAAACTTAAATGAATTCTTATTTTGCAAAGCTGTCTGTTGCATCTCTCACACCGCTTGACAGGTGCACTAGTCACTGTTTTGAGGCAGTAGCATCAACCTGTCATGCCAGTGGGGAGGGAAGCAATCCCTTTGCCACACAAAGAGATGAAACTAAACTTAATAGTTATTTTTCCATTACTGTTTATGTACTGATATTTTATCAACAAGTCTGTTGGGCAATAAACAGCAGTGGAAAGCACTACAATATTTTATGTGGTTGCTGCAGTGTAAAGCAGAGAACAGCAGACAATATTGAGCAATAACTAAATGACATAATAGATTTAATAAGTGTAACCAGCACCCTTAATTTTACATGAAGCTTTTACTTACATACAGCCTACATACCTACAGCTTACATACCTGCCAGATATATCATTTTGAAAGCTACATAATATGAATGTTCCAGGTGCTGTGCTGAGATTTGATCCTTCTTTTGTGCTAGTTTATCTCTTAGCTAACAACTGAGGTTTCTTGAAGTGGGTATCACCACACAGCTCACCAGTCTGACCAGCTATGGCCCGTCCAATTTGTCCCATTCAACATCCTCAGTACTAGGTAGATTGCTGCAACTCTTCAATAAATCTTAAGCGACTAATATCTGTCAGCTGTTGGTGGAGCTTTCCTTGTAAAGCACATGAGGTGCATTGTGTTAACAGGGATTACTCAGTAAAGACTTATTTTCCAAGTGCTAGCCAAGGTAATTTTGACAAGTAAACTGGAAATGAACATTCATTGTGTTTGAGAATGGCAGTGATGCTAATTTGGATATTTGGAGTTGGCAAGCCTGTGGCAAAGAGAAGGAAAAGCTGCTATTGATATGCATGTCTCTTATTTTTATGAGTTATATAGCAAATTAGCTGCTTCTCCTCAAAGTAAAAGTAGTCTGTAGGAGTGCATTTTGTTTTGATGGTCCAGATGTGTATGGGAGTGTAACCCCACAGCAGTCAGGGGAGATTGGGGCTTTATAAAAGCTAGTGTCCAGGTGCCAGAGTGTAAGCAGCACACATCCAAGAGACACAGCCACGAAGACACGCAAATATAGTGAGGCAAAACGCCAAACGAGTAAATCTTAGGTTGGCTTTTACTTAGCTGGCGAGCGTGTTTACAAACAGTGACTGACGGTCCTGCATAGTATACCATTAAATATAAACTTAAACTATGCGGACCAGACTTTAGGATTTTAATATTGAAAGCATCAATTTATCCACGAAAGCTGTACAGAGTGTGTCCCTGCCTCTCCAAAGCATATCCATGGTAGTCACAGCGTGCTCGGTGTAGGTGACGGCATCACAGATCATGTTTTTCAAGACAATCTTCTACACACCGCAGGTCTTCTAGTATATCACAGATTTCCTCCTGAGACCCGAACTTTTGTTCAGGATGCATTTTTAATTTCTCCTAGCTATTTAGGATCAGTAGGACCTGAAGACTATAAAGTCCCAATGTCTTCCAACGAGTACTTCCTAATTAACAGCGTCTTAGCTTGTTACTTTTGCTAAAATTGGTCAACTTTTTTGCCATATCAAACTACAAACGTAATTAATCATAAATAAAGAAGTCTCAACCATAAAATGTGATCAGGTTTTGGACCTTGTCCACTTTTGTGTCGGGATCGGCTGCAGACTGACTTGGCAGAGATGCCTGCCATCTTGTTTTTACATGGATTAGTGTATTGTGCTCTTACTACCACTAGATGGCACAAAAAGTGTCCACAGACGAGGACAACAGGCCTAAGTTAAGAAGATTGAAGTATAAAGTCAAGTTAACCCAAAATGTGACGTCCTCATATGAGGACTCAGGGTCTCAGGAGGTAAAGCTTCACTCCACCATGGTGAGCAAAACGGATTATCACTGCAGAGTTCATGGTGACGCTTGGCCTCTGCTTTAACTAGTCTTTTTCCTTCTTTGCATCTGGTGAGTTACTCTGTTCAATAGAATGTTTCTTTTCTTTTCAAGTTATTTAGTTTGATGGGCTTGAAATGCAAAGTTGATGTTAACATTTGTGTTTTTGTGTTTGAATGCTGTTTAAATGTAGGCTAATACATGGCTACATATGTCTTGTAGATGCTCTATATGGTTGGAATTCTTGGATATTAACAGCCCTAGGGGTTGTCAAAAAAAAACACAAATTCTGTGCATGTTTTCATGAATGTATTCTAAACATGGATAGGCTGAATTTTATTGCCTGACCATGGATGGCTAGTTTTTCTCTAGTACCACTCTTTGATCTGTTTGGCCTGTTGTGAGGTCCTGAAGTGATGTTATGGGAGAGGACAACAAGCCAGCTTCAGAGGGCAAAGACCACTGTCAGATAAAATCACTGCATAAATCCCATTCAGCAAATGGCCGCTGCACACAGCTTCAACCAAGAGACACGCAAATCCTCTTAAAATTAATGTCAATCATAACACAGCCCTAAAACAGGTCAATGTGCAACTCAGAAAAATGGACAATGCCTCTTCAACAATCAGATGTCACAGTTAGGGCTCTTAAAGCTAAATTACTGGTGTTGTGCTGCGGCGGAAATATCAATAAGTTCAAGGCAGCTGATTATTATAAAGAAGTGTGATTGCTGTCATTAGTGTTCATTTTTCGTAAGTTGTGAGAGCGGCTGACAATGATGCGTTGATTTTCGACAATGACCCATGGGACTTTTGAGGAGCAATAAAGGCAGGTGGAAAGGAATTAGACAAAACCTGCCTGAACGTGGCTCTGTATTCTTCCATACACATCAGTGTTTGACCTAAGCTTGTTTAAAAAATTGTTCGAAGGCCAATAAATGTGTAACACAAAAAGTACAATTGATTTACATAGAAGGCTATTTAGGAGTGACAAGCCTCTGAAACAACATTTAGACTGTCAGTGGACAGAAACATTTTGAAGCTGTGGTGAACAAGACAACCGGATATTACTCAATAAAAGGCAAATACTGGACAAAAACAATAAATACTGTGTATATGTAATAAGCACTAATACAAGTACCCAGTGTGGTGGAGTATTTTAATTACGCATGCACAGATTTATTGGCTCAACATTGGTATGGGCTCATATTTGCCTTGTTGACCGCCATTAGCCTATTGGTAAATAAATATGATAATAAAAGGTAGCTATTCCATTATAGAGAAAATTAATTAATACACGTGGTGATTGTTTAGGAATGCATCAATTTATTGGCTGATCATCAGTATCGGCCGATGTTTACCTTGCTGACTGTCATCAGTCCATCGGTAAATAAGATTCCCTGAAGACACCAGCCGATAATTTTCCATTGCGTCACATCAATTTTGTACAGGCTAAAAAGCAGAGCTCCAAACTAACGGCATCCAGTTGTTCCCAGGATAATAGAAAATGTGTCTGGGACGAACTCATTCATTTTTTGCCAGATAATGTTACACTGTAAACAAGAAATCCATGTTGACATCGTCACAAGGAGAGCTAGTTAGCATTAACTGTTAGCAGCTGTTGGTCAGAGTTAACCCCTAACAGAGGATGCATGGAGTTACATTATGATGAGTTCAAGCTCTATTCAGTAAAACACTAGAACAGTGAAAGTACATTTTAACAAATCATAAGAGAAAACATCAGAATGGAAAAAAATATGAAAAATATTATAAAATATTCTTTAATTTATTTTACTTTTCACTGTGGAACTTTTTTTTAGTGCCAGTACTTGTTTCAGTGCCATTAAAACTTTTTCCGATACAAGTGTTTCAGTGCCAGTGTTAACTTTTTCTGCTCAAGTTTTGTTGTCAGTGCCATTTTTTTCAATGCCAAAATTTATTAACTCTTTTACTGTCTTAAGTTCAGTCTGCCTCACTGCTTCAGAGTAAAAAGTTTGAGGAATTGCCTTGATTTATTTTGGCTAATGGAGTTGGAACTTGGCTTCATAATTGAAGACAATTTGGTTCAAACACTATTATCTTTGACATAATTGCCACCTTTGCTAGAAGACTGAGCTGCCCTAAACCAAATTAAACCTGTTAATAGCAGCCATGTTGTGAGGCGGGTGACCTTAATGCTGCTACACTGTACATGGAAACTGAGGAGCCTATTAAAATGACCAATAGGTGGGACCGAAGGAGGGGAAGGTTTCTGAGAAAGAAATGCACCTTCCACAGTTCTGTAGAGAATTCAAAAGACTGAAAACATTAGCAGTGTCAGCAGTTCTGACTGCTTTATGATGTTTTTGGACGGATGGGTGTTTAAGACAGAGTCAGCAGCTGCTCTAGAATGTCTAAATCTTATATCTGGGAGACAGTTGTGAGTTAGAGCTGATCTTCATCTGTCTGGTGGTGTGATCACAGATGATGAGCATCATAAGAGACAATACAGGGTAGAAGGAATATTACAGTTATAGAGATTCTGTTGTTGAAGGGAGACTGGGTAGTTTTGTACAGTGTTCAAGGTTAACAAAACTGATACAGTGTTTTTGGTTTTAAACCTAAAAGCGTTACCAAATATGTGTCTCTCTGATATGAGTGTGATAAGATAAATACAGGCCCAGTTGTCTGCCTGGGGTCACGGAGGCAACAGCTGAAAAGAGGCTGGAAGTGGGGCTATCTGACAGCAGGGAGTTTGAGAGAGGGGTGGGTCTACAGTCGCTCACACACATATGGGACCTGCAAATGAAGGATTAAGAAAAAGAAAATACTAGAACCAACAGGAAAAATACACACGTAAATGACTCAAATGAAACTTTTTCCTCATCTGTGCTGACGACACAAATAGAAGGCATCCCAACTTTTGATTTCCCTTTATTATCAGAATATTCTCTGAAATTTGTCTTGCACAATTAATCAAATATTAATAATTATTTTGGCTTCCCACAATTAAATGACGTCTGTGACTGCAGATGGGCAACACAAATATTATCCCTGCATCAGCGTTCATTATCTATTGTTTGGAAGTATTTCGTATTTTGGAGAGAACAAATCATATGCAGAGAGTGCTTTAGCCATAATCGTGCAGCCCAACTGGGACGAACACATTACTACACATAAATACAAAAATACAAAACACAACATTTAACTAAACAACAAAACCACTGTAAAAGTCTACATAAATCATCAGGTCTTACAAAAAGTGGATGCAGTGCAATCAATTTATGGTTATTTATAATATGGACGTGTATTGATTATGAATACAGTCCATGTGATGCTCATTTTGTTTATGTTTTCGCCATTGCATCACTACTACAAATCCAACTGTAGCCAGTATCTCACTATCACTATCCTCATTCATATTTTAAGAAGCTACAAATTATATTCAGCCACAAAATAAGCTGCAAATCAGAACAAAAGTACAGAGAGTTGTTGCATAGAGATGATACACCATCTCATCTAGTTGCATTGGTGTGAACCGGCAGGTTTTTGAACGTTGCAGAACAGCACATTGCAAGTTGTTGCTTGTTTCAACTCCTCTTGTCGTGATTCTGTGGTCTGAACTGGGCATTAAGCCACTTCGAATCCTTATTTAGTCATTTGAATATGAATTAGAATGTGAACTTCAATGTGAATTTCAATATTTCAGGAATGTAGATGATGTATTTCCATCTGTTCATGGTCTCTACCCATTTATCCTGTCACATTTTTCAATGAAATCTATTAATGCATGTTGGAGGCTGCAGTTTTTTAAAGTTTATTTCAAACAACTTCTAATGTCATTGTCAGCGTCCATTGTCTTCTATCAGCTTTACCAGCAGAGAACAAAAGGTCAGATCTTCCTGGGTGGTGGCCGGTAATTGTGGTTATGGTGTGTGTGTGTGTGTGTGTGTGTGTGTGAGTGAGTATGAGTGTTGCTGCATACAAAATGTAAGTTGTGAGGATTAAAAGCACAGTCTATGTAAAACTCAGAGGAGTAAAAAAAAAAAAAAAAATCCCTCCCTTCTGCTGATCCACTCATCTGATGTGACCAGATGATGTGGTGTTGCAAAGTCACTTTAATCAGTTATAATGAAGTTTGAATAGAAAGGATGCAGCCCAAGCTTCCACCGCCTCTCCAGCTGTGTCTCGCAGCTCACATCAATAAGAGCTCAACGAGTCCATGCTGCTGATTCATCCAATCAGAGACTTAACTTTCACTTTGGTCACTCGGGTTAGTTTCAGTGAACGAATAGAGGTAATTAACGCTGTTTCTCCACAAGAGGAAACTGGTATCCTACCCTGAGCAGACATATTGCCTCTGGCTGTCTTCACCTAACACTTTCTACCGGATTAGGAGGAAATCATGATCAAAGGTGGGGGGGATTATATTGGACGTTTGGGGCTGATGGGTCGGGGCAACATGCGGGCCTCGACGTACCTGTGCTTCACAGTCAGGCGTCAGCCTAGTTATAGAAGGTCAGGTGAGGACAGAGCCATCGGAGAAAGTCACAAGTAGAAATTATTGTGTTAAAAATATGGGAAGAGGTTATGAGACATGGCTCACTCATGACTTCTGAGATCATGTGTGGGTGTGATAATATGACATGCGTAGGGCATTAATCAAATAGTTGCAAACACATAGCTTGGAGCTTTTCTATCTGAGCTTTTGGCATCAAAGAATAATTGAACTGTGGCCTTGACAGACCTCCTGGGCTGTGCCAGGTTCCTTAAATAAAGTGAGTGGGCGACATGTCAGGTCAGCATGACACAATTTAATCGTCTTCAATGTCGGATACAGGCTTTTACTGTAATTCAAAATCAAAGGAATAGCTTTGTTGTGTGGCCTGAAGCTTAGAGGAAAATTTCCCTGTAAAGCTCTGAAAACATTAAAACAATGTTGCTACTGTACCATCTCCAAATTAAAATGTTACTGCCCTGACTATCCTTTCATCCCCATGTATGGAGAGGGATTAACTTGGCAGAGAAGATTCGGACCTTAACTCACCTCAGCCAAACCCCATTCCATCAGTGAAGGACAGGACACGGCTTTTCAAGTATAATACTCTTGTTGCATTTCATTGAATAAAGTACATTTTTGCTGCATTTGATTAATATTTACCTCAATAAAATATCAACCAGCCGTTGGACTACTGTACATGACAATACTGCTGACTCGAATTAGCAAAAATCACTACACAGCACAGTGAGAGCAAGATGAGTTATTCGACAGGGGAGAGTTGCATGGATTTCTGGGCACAAATTATGATGGAAGGTTGTGAGGAATAGAAAAAAATGTATGTTGCTTTTTTGCTTTTTCCACAAGAGTTTATTAGCTGCAATAAATTCCCAAGTACTGAACCACTTACTGTAAAAAATGGCAACAGGATTTAATAATATTAACACATATTTAGCTAAATATCATATCTAACCAAGAGTTTTAGTTCTCTAAATGTCAATCTTGGAATTTAAGCTCTAAAAGCAATAGCTGAATATTTTTTTTGACCCCTTTATTCTCTTTCTTGAGGAAAACGAGAAGATTGATACTAGTCTGAGCTTATTTTACAATAAACACAGGAAAACAGCTGTCTCGGCTCTAACCAAAGGTAACAAAGTCCAAATAAAACCAGCACCTCTAAGGCTCACTGTTTATTATGTTACATCTTGAACAAAGCGTTAAAATGTCAGGTTGTGGTTTTACAGCGGGGTATGTGCTGGATTATTTTCACAGTGAGGTCTCCAGGCAACCAACAACTTCTATGACATGGCAAAAGAATAAGTGTATTTCCCAAAATGTTGAACTATCACTTACTTAATACTCAGTTATCAAGCACTTAATCTCTCAAGACAGATTCTGCAATTTACATTGTAGAATCTGTCTGCAGCCCTGTGTGAAAGACGACTAGAGAGGGGGGGAGGGCGGGGCTTTGAGTTTGAACGATGCTGCGCTTTAGCCAATCACAATGGAGGGGCACGAGACGTGCCGGTGTCCCCAGGAAATGTGTACCTACATAAACAGCAAGCTCCGCGTCCATAGCGACCGCTCCACCCAAAACGCCGTTTCGGCAACGTGAAAAAATTTTTTTTTTCCAGCGGATGTCTTAGTTACAATATGATTGAGCTAACTGGAGTAGTTTCATGTCATATCCGACAACGGGAGGCTTTTAACAGATGACGTCCTGATGTTAGCTTTGCTAACTGTCCCTGTCAGCTGCAGCCACTGATGCTTTCTAGACATCGTGATTTCCCATAACTGAATAAATACCACACATAGCAACACAAAACTGCTTTGCTAGCTCAATCTTGTTGTAACTAAGATATCCGCTGGAAAAAATATTTTATTCACGGACCGTTTATTGAGTTATTACCTTATTTTTATACAGTCTATGGTTATTACAGACACTGCTAACGGCTAACGTTAACAGCTAACGGTTAGCCCAGCTAATCTACGATAACCATGTTATTATTACAAAACGTGCACACAGAAATAGTAACGTTTGTTCAGTCATTGTGTTTATAGACTTAACAAACATCACATTAGTCTTAACGGTGATATAGTGACGTGAAAAATGATATATATAGCTAAACTCTGCTGGTTTTCTACCCGAAGTATTTGTAAACAACACGACGATTCCCTGGGGGCACCGCCGGAAGTGAAGGGCGTGAGCGATCGCCGAGGCCCCTGCACTTCCGTTAGTCGAAAAACTCCGGGTTGTGCCTCCAGAGGTAAAGGAAGGGGGAATTTTATTTTTTTTTTTACTGATGGATTTCCAGATTGTCAAGCACTAAAATAGATCAGATAAATGATGTGAATGAATGTGAAAGGATTCAGATATTTGGATTTGAATTTAATAAAATGCTTTCGGACCTTGATCCTGTTGTGTCTCGTGCACCTCCCACAACAAGAAAACAGAGAATCCACATCACACATTGCTCCATTCTCTCCATTCAGGCCCGAAGGCAGCAGAGTAGATTAATTCATGAGTTAACCACAATCGTGGTTGGTGCCTTGACCGTGGTGGATGAGAGGCAGCTCATCACAATGCAATATTTAACAGTCAACTGAAGACTGCGGCCTTTGTGTATCCAGAGAACTCACACAGGGCATTTTCTGCAAAGTGCGGCACCACAACATCAATAAAATATGGGCTGTGCACGAGACAGTGGCAGACTCCTCCTGGAGGTTGCTACAGTATTGTCAGATGATTCCCTAAATATTAAATCAGTTCAAATAATGGAACATAGAAAAGTTCAGGATTGGCATATACATGGCTCCCAAATATCTGCACAAAAGTCTTTGTGGCACTTTTTTCCCCCTTTTGTGCTTTATTTAAAAAAAAGGAAACATTACATATCTGCCTGAACCCTTTCTTCACTAATTTGGGGAAGCACCATTAGCAAATGGCCAAAGCAAATGCTCTGAGTCGTCTTGGCTTTAGCTGTCAGCTTTGCTACTCTTGATTTGGGAAATTTTTCCCTTTCTTCCTTGCAGATCCTCTCAGGCTCTATTCAAGGGGAATGGTGTCTGAGAGCTTTGATCCCCAGGTTTAGGTGAAGGATGTTTAGACTGCATCATTTTCTTGATCCTGTGCTTTGGGTTACTGTTGAATCTGAGGTCATGTGTGTTTTGGAACATTTGAACAGTTTTCTTTGAGGACTTTACTATATTTGACTGTGTTCATTATTTCCCCAATCCTTACAAGTTTCTAAATACATGCCGCTGAGTAGCGGTAATACTATCCCCACCATCCCTCTCCTGCAGGGTGGTTTTACCTTGATGGTTTGCCAGACACACCGCTTGCATTCAGTTCACTTCCTCTCTCCTCAGACCAGAGGACTGTTTTGCCACTTGGCAGGCTCCAGACAGAATGTCACATGCATGCTTTTTTTGTTTTGTTTTCCTTCAGGAGTTGTTTCCGTCTGGCCACAACAGAATAAAAGCCAGATTGATGGATTGCTGCAGTGATGCTTGTCTTTGTGGAAGGTTTACTCATGTCTGCAGAGAACTCTGAGGCTCTTAGTTCTTGGTCACCTCACTGGCCAAGGCCCTTGTTGCCTGGTTACCAGAGTTTGATGTTTTTGAAAGTCTTGCTGACTCTTAAAGTCTAATGTTTCACAAAGAAGAAGCTTTCTAGTCTCCTGAAAACCTAAAATATGTCAGCAGTATATCCTTCACTTTCCCTGGATCTATAGAATTTTACAACCGCTCCATCTTGGGGGTCTATAACGTTCATGGATAAGATGTCTTAGCTTTGCTTTGACATGCTCTGTGAACAATGTGGCTGTACGTGGACAGGTGTGTCCAACCCCAAAGGCCTGGACACACTGGGATTCAAAACAGGGAAATGTCAGTCAGTTCAAAATCAATTCATTTATTGGAGTTGCCATGATTGGAGGAGGTGAAATTAAGTACACCTTCAGTGAACTTTGACACTCCAGTTTGCACCGTTGACCAATCGCAAGCCGTCCTGACAGTGCTGACCTTTGAGTGGACAGAGAGCCAGAAAGTCTGAAATAGAGGAAGCTATATTAGCTGCATTGCACCATTCACTTTTATTTAATCTCCTCTGTTGGAGTCAAAACAGTTCAACAACAGATGGGTTGCAGATAGCAATGAGACGGGAGTTGATGGTACATATATGCATTTTAAAAAATCTGTGTGAATGTATTGTCCCATTGGCAACCTAGCAAAGCTAACAAGCTAAGGGCTTACTAAATGGTGTATGATGGTGAACATAATGCCAATGGCAAAGAGAAAATAGGGAGAAGCTTGAATGGCCTGAATGACTGCATACCAAGTTCGCCGTTAGCTCACCAGCTACATCAGTTCACCATCTAGCTCTGTAAGAAGTCTCTACATCACCAAGCTCCCAGCCTCATCTCTTTGTCACAGACGAATGAATGTCACTTTGTGATGTAGCCGCTACTGAAATCATAATCATGAACACAGAACAAGTATTCTATATTTTGGTATGTTCCAGAGTCACAGAGAGTGTCACTTCAGAGCTGCTGCTTGGCACGGGTGTTCAGAAATCACAAAGGGAGAAATTCACTGCGGAAATAGACGTGATATTATCCTCACCCAAAGTGGCACAAACTGACCAGTGTGCAAAATACTGTACGGGTCAAATCTGGGTAATTCTCCACTGTAACACTCACATTCTTGTTCTTGTCTTGTACATGGTTTCTATAGGCCCTCTTTCACAGCAGACATCAGTCTGTTTTGTGTCCACTTTCATCACTGATCCCTCATAGACTTTAACTGATGTCATCTGCATATTTTGGCAGAGTTAAAGGTCCAGTGTGTTAAGGGGAATTTTGTGGCAGCTAGCGATGGGAATTGCGGATTGCAACCAGCTGAGACTTCTAGTTACACTTCCGTCAGTGTTTTTGTCAAGTGCCGAATTATCCGCAAAGGTCTCTTCTTCTCAAAAAGAAATGGATCAGGTAATTAAAACTGGTAAAAACACTGAATAAAGCAGTCTCATGTCACAAATCAGTGTTTTTCTGGTGCTGCTTGTCACAGATGAGCTTCTAAAATGGGTAAGTGAAAACCCTAATGGCTCTATTTGGAGCCAGTGTTTGGTTTATCTGCTCTGGGCAAATGTAGAACCATCTCCATAAATGAGGACCCGCTCCCTATGCAGAAATGAATGGCTCATTCTTAGATAATTGAAGCTTTTTGTTCAATCTGTATTTTGAAAAAAGACATACCAGAAAACATTTTTCCCCGAGATATCTCACCCCCATTCGTCATTTACTTTAGCTGTGATGTTCTATAGTTGAGAGTTTTGAAATTCCAGTGGCTGCAGAGTTTTAAGAATAAAAAATAAAATAGTTTTAATAACAGAATGACCTCTGAAAACCTTGCTTCAGAAATATGTCCTTACACTAAAGGATAAGTGGGAGAAGAGTACCACAAACTTCACTTTTTCTCTTCTTTCTTTTCCCTTTCCATTGCTCATCTTCTGCGTGGTTGCTTTGTGACTGGCATGTGCTGTGATGCCACATGTGTAAAGAAAAATGTCATCAGAGAGTCTGTTCTTCACCTCTCTGTTTACCAGCCTCCCGTCATTAGGACACTGCACATGAAAGCCATGACAGATATAAAGGGAAAAAAAACCTCTGGAATGGAAGATTGAGTTTACCTTCCTCCCCCGTTACCCTTTTGTTTGCCTTCCATTCCTCAAAAGTCAGCGTAATATCCATCTGGCTTTCTCCCACCTCTGCGGCACCTTCTTCCATCTCTCAGCTTAAAAGACAGAACAAGAAATGATTACCTTTGCCCAGAGATATCGGGCCCTGACTCCAGTGTAAACTCATTTGGAAAGCAGATGCTCATACATCATATTTCACTCACCAGAATACAAAACTGATTACCATGACACCAGCTGAACCATGATTGGCAAACTTAGTTTGAGGACTTCCTGCTTTGTTGATGAAGCGGCACACTATAGCGTTTTCTACCTCGAGTACTGTGCAATCTCGATCTATCTGTGAGGACAGGACATTACACTGGCATTCATACATTCCACAGAACTATGAGTTTCTCAATTCAAAAAGTCGCTTATAGCAGCGGCTGTTTCTACAGACTAATATAATTCAGGATTTCCCTAAGGCTGCTTCATGAAACTGTCACTGGCAACCTCTCTAAAGTGTTTTATACACTGGGGAAACACTTACAGTTTTGAAGCACAGTGGATTTACAGTAAAGTTAAATGATTTGGACTGTAATAAGGGTGTATCAATTGATTAATCATTGGGAATGAAGACCTTTTGTACTACTATAAAAAATAATGTGTGTATAAAGCTACATATAAAGATAAAGTGCTATATATCCATGGTTTGAATGGTAACATTCACAGTGTAATCCTCTTTAGGTCACATTTGAACAAATACTTTTTCCAGAGGCCCTGTGTCCCTGAGCTACACTACACTTATTGTTTATGGTGCTCCGATCAAGATTTTGGAGCCAATCACCCATCACTGATTACAGGGTCTATCTGAAGCCTTCTGCTTACCGTGTAGCTTTATTTATTAGTTTATCAAACTATTTTTATATTACATCATACATACAGTATTATATTACTTTGTATACTTTGTAAACTACTCCAGTTTCTGTCTTAGAGACACAACTTGAACTCTAACAACCTACGATTGGTTATAGAGCCTTTTAATGTTAGTAAACAGTGCGATGTTTTTTGGTGGGCGGGGCTTAGCCAGAGGCAAAACAATTCTCAAAGACAATAGCTAAGGCTAGCTAGCAAGTTCTGTTGGCTTGTTTTCGGACAGTGGAGGAAGATGAAGTGCATTCTGGCACAAACTGGACCGTTTGTAAATTCAGAGCACTGTTGAAACGTACCGTTGAGTTATCCAGAGCACTGTACTCTCAGAGTGGCAGAGTGCACTCTAGACGCTGTCTGTGGAGATTGAGCAGCAGAGCGCTGAGCGCAGTTTCTTAGAGACAGGACCTTGTGGTCGCCCTGACATCACAGTCAGACCCAAGCAGACACTGGGGAAGACAGTGGAGGACTTGATAGTCACTGTCTACATGCCTGAAGCTGTGCTCACACTGCTCAGTGCCAACCTCACAGCCACACGGGGAACTTGGACCTACAACCTCACTCTGGGGCTGTGTACTGTCAGTGGTGAGACCTGTTCATTCCAAACGACCAAGTTTTAATCCGAGAAGCAGTACGATTTACCTTTGCCTCACGTTGAACATTTGCAGGACATGTTGTTGGACATAATTTAGTCCAGATGTCAAGATATTTTATCACATTTTAGTTGTGCATATCTTCCACTCTAATGTTATGACAGTCAATCTGAGAATTTATTAGCTGTGTGGTAAAAGTAATTTGAAAATCTGCAGGAGTCTAGTCAGGGTTGCAGCCGTGCCAGGAGTACAAGGAGCAAAAATTTAAGTGTTTCTTTGTAATTCAGTGATCATTACAGTTAGTCACGCGATATTGTGTAGGTTTATTCGTGGGGTTACGGTAAAGATGAGGTTAATAAACAACATCTTGGTTACAGTTTTGCTACTTTATCCAAGTGGTGAGACTACCAACAACCCAATGAAAGCTGATGGGACCGCGCATCAGGCACACAATACTCTGTGTGATGCAGGACGTAGGAAACTGCCTCAGCTGAAACCCCTTGTTTTTAGGGCCCGTGGACAGATGTGTGGTCTGTGTCAACACCCGCCAGTGACATCACAATGTACTGACACACCCCGCAGTACACTTCTACATCACTGCAGAAAGGCGAGAAGTTAAACGACCTGACACTGGCAAAAAATCTGCAGGTTTTCTAATCTCTGGCCTTGAGCTGAGGAGAATATACAATTAAAGTTAAAAATAATACTAGGGGTGTAACGGTACACAAAAATCTCGGTTCGGTACGTACCTCGGTACACAAGTCACGGTTCGTTTTTTTTGGGTACAGTAATGAAAAAAATAGACAACTATTAAATATCTTTTACTTGTTGGTAACCTTATTAAAACATACCACCACAGCATTTAACTCTTTTTACACAATTTTTGAATGAAACAAATATATATAAAATCCTGCTTTTTCACATTGTTTGAATGAAAATAGAAATATAAAAGTGAAAAATAAAATCCTGCTGTTTTTTTAACACATTTTTTGAATGAAAAATATAAATATACATTTCTGCTTTAACAGTTTTACTCAATTAAAATAAAAAGTATAGTGCAGCTGGTCAGCTTTAAAGCCTGCTCAGATTCAGTTTTACTAGGAACTTACTTAGCTTTCCCACTTTGTTAAAGTGCAGTAAACAAAACATGCTTATATCTAAAGTGCAGCTTAAACAATTTTACTCAACTCCAATGGCGTTGGTTATTTCTTTAGCGCGATGGTCAGGGAAACGCTCTTTCTTTTTAAACGACGACGATATCGTAGTTTGCACCAGATTGCTTTTTCTAGTCGTGCCGGTTAACGTTCAAACTCGGGTGGTGTCGCTTTAGATGCGTTAGCATGTTAGACGTGTTTCCAAGTACATACCCGACCGCTGTTCTGCAGTGTCGGCACACTGCTTTTGTCTTGTCCACTTGTTTATTTCCATCTTCGTATTTTACCCTGAAACCAAAGTGTTCCCAAACGGAGGACTTAAGGTTTGCGGGTGGGTCTTCAGGTTCGTCAGGCTCACTTGCCATGTTGTCAAAATGCGAGAATGCGCTGCACAAAGTGAAAGCGGAGATTTACGGTCGGACTCGGTCCGTCACTCAATTATGTCCGTCGGGGAACTAGATATTTTAAATGGTTCAGCTCGCAAAAACGGAATTAAAATAAAACAAAATAAAATAAAATAATATCCTGCGCCCAATAATTCGGTACAGGGTCGTGCCGAACCGAAAGTCGCGTACTGAACGGTTCGACACAAATACATGTACCGTTACAGCCATAAATAATACCCATAACTGTTTCACACAATAAAGAGATAATCAGACTTTTTGAAAAGGACCTGATCTTACAGTGACCTGATGTAGACGACTTTTCTTTTTCAATAGCTCATAATAATTATGCATTTAGTGTCAGAGCAAGATGAGTCAGAGCCACAGCTTTCATTCATGTGGGGTAATGTATTTACACTATATCCCAACAGGCTTTTCAGGATCTGCGTCAGCGTGACATATGGCTTAAGGCTGTGCAGTGACAGCAGAACATACATACTAACAGGCATTCATCAACAGTATTTTGATATGACAACACACTGTGCTACTACACTGGGATTAATCTGACATGGTGTATCAAGGGTGATGGCATCAGGACTCCTTGTATACCATCTCCCATTACTTGCTTAATTAAATGATTCAATATTTTAAACATCTAAGCTCGAGCAATTTCATAGTTTTTAGTTTCTAGCAGAGACTCAAGTTTTTATTTCTTGGATTCTTTGCACAGATATGAAATATGGTACAGTGTTTTGATATTAATTTAATTCCACTGCTGCTTGTGGGCATGAAACATTTTAGCATGAATACTGTCACTTTGCTGCTGTAAGGGCATTGCTGCGAGCTTTGCCCTCAGACTGTGAGAGCAGCTTTATCCTTAGGAAAAAATTCATCTTCAGAGGAGACGCATTCATAAAGCCAAACATGGAAGGTCATACACGTGTTGGCAAATACCGCGTTGCGTGTTAGTCTCATGAAATGCATTGGAATGTCATTCATGGAGGCCGTAGGGTACCCACATACATTACAGCTTAACAAAAGGCAGATATACTGATGGATCAGTGCTGTAGTCCACATCACTTTTAACCAATTCAAGTCAGTTATGAGGCCAGACACGATGTCAGTACTGAGGCCACAAGTCAAAATGGACATTTGGGAAAGCCAGTTGTATGGTCGAGTTTGTATGCCGCCCCCAAAGTACTAAGAGCTACATAATATATCTATGTTATATTGATATCGTAAAATGAGACCTGATATTGTAGATTTTGGATATCAGAATATTGTAAGTGTTGTCTTTTCCTGTTTTTAAAGGCTGCGTTACAGTAAAGTGATGTAATTTTCTGAACTACAAGACTGTTTTAGTTTTTCTATTACCTGCCTTCACCCACTTTGTCATTATTCGACAATACTGCCGATTATTTATCGAAAATCTTTTTGTGTAAATATTTTGTGAAAGCACCAATAGTCAACCCTACGAGATTTTCATATCAACACAAAATAGATTATATTTGGTTTTCTCCATATTACCCAGCCCTACTTGCCCACTAACACTGAAACTGATTCCCCATAGATGGTACTATTAAAGTCGTATCATGACAAGTCTTTGAGTCACGATGACACAGAGTTATGTATGGAGCATGTTGTCAGTCAAACCAAAAATTCAAATCCCATAAAGAGCACTTAAGGAAAACCAAATAAAACTTGAATGTATTATTTTTGGTAGACACTATTTTGACCACATACGTGCACAAGTCAAAACAAACACAGAAGATGTACCATAGACTATATAAAATAATCGACATAGCCACCGTGAAGTCACCCATTGGTTGGTGGAGTGTTGTCACGAAGCCTCAAGGTTGCTTTCCGACTTGCATACTTTCTCTTTTTACTTTTAGTATGTACTGCAGCTGCCCTTAAAAAGTATGTACTGTTGCATGCAGTATGCACACAATCGGGACATACTTCGTCCTCATAGCATTACACCCTGAACTTTGACCTTCTTGCTTTTGAATCAGATACCATGGATGTACAACAAACGCCGCTTACTAAGTTCGCCAGAGAAGGAGATCAACCCTGAGAGCTCTGCTGTTGTTACTTTGCAATGTGTGTAGTTCAATGTTAAAGTTATAACTGCACAGACTCTAGTAGATTTGTGACAGTGAAATTACATCTGCAGTTTTCAGTCATTGTTATTTTATAGTTATGTTCTTTTGTTGTTTGTAAAATGTATGATTATTTTGTTCACTTAAACTAAATCAATATTATTACTGTTCAGCTGGTCATCAGTTACTTGAATGCGCTGTCATCCTCCATTGCGACCTCTAACCGCTGTCAATCAGCTGTCGATCAGCTGTCATATGTTTATGGCTCAGCCGACTTGATGTATCGTCCACTGCGCAGTGCGCAGGGGATTGTGGATACTGAAAATCAGACGGATGTAGTAGAACATCCTGGTATTTTTGGCTTACTGCATTTCACCTACTATGCACTGATACATACTAAATCTGTTTCTGGCATACTATATAGTATGGTAGTATAGGTATTGGAATGCACAGTATTTGTGGTGTCTTGGCTGCGCCATCTTGTTTTTTTTGGAGCCCGTGGTGACCATTTTTGGGTGAGAGGTTGGAGCTAATTTTTGTAGGAGCAAGGGGTGGATACATTTTTCAGTCCTGGCGGATGCCGCTTGGGATATACAGATTATTATTATTTATTATATTTTTCTTTTAGCAAAAATTGATTTTAATTTCAGGTCAGCTTAAAAATGTTTTGTCAAAATGAGGAGGAACTAAAACAATCAGAAATAAAATGTTTAATTTTTATAGAGAAAGTTGAGTCAATATCCAATATTGGCCCCAAATGACCTATTTTAACCTCCACAATGTTGAAGGTAACCCCAAAGTGAGACCAATTTCCAAATTCAGACAGTACAAGACATGGACAAGCTCTTATACTCTTTATGAAATAACTGAAAACATTTACTGTAACTAAGTAAATGGAGAAAAATAGCATAATCACTGTGGATTATTTGTGGTAATTATTTAACTCGTTGCCACAAGGTGCCATGAGACCGTACAGGAGTTGCCCTTCCTCTTTAGCATGCTTGTAAATTGTAATCATCATTAGCATGATGTTTCTGAGTTACCACTTTCTTCCCATGATACATTTCTTCACTAATTGCAGTGTCTTCCAGGATGACAACACTTTTATCTACAAGGCGTAAGAGCAGTGAACTGAACAGCATGATAATGATGTTGAAAATATAACAATTTATTCTCTATAAACAGCCATCCAGGCCGAGCATTAGGGGAGATTTTTCACCGAGGTTTAGAGACTAAATCTTCCACAATATTCATGACACGCTTTGTTTTACTGACAGTGTCCGAAAGAGATAAAGTGACCTGATTTTTGTCTGATGTGGTGAAAAGGGGAGCCACTTTTTTTCAGCCACTTTAATTCTTTGCTGAAAAAATGTTTTTGTTGAATCGGAAAAGCGAACACAATCAGTCAACATCAATGAACATCAGGCTTGGCCCTGATAAAAAGAATACCTGTCATTCTTTGTTAAAAAATTAAATAAATATCGAATATTGAGGCTCCAGTGACATACCATGATTGACTGAAAGGCTTTTGCGCTGTATTAAAGTTTCACATCATCTTAAATTTGTTAACACATGTTGTGTAAATCTGCTTGCACCATACGAGTGTGTTCACAACACACATTTGGCTCTTCAATTCACAGTCATTTCCACCAGATGTTAGGAGAGGTTTACACGGGCCATAAAGTTTTAATAGTCTGGAAATACACTGCGTGAAAATGCCTCGACAGGCAGAAGAGTGTTTGAGTCACTTTGTCAATAATCTCTAAAATGTAATACAGAGTTGTAATGGTTCTTTTGAGGTGTGTGCAGCTGTAATGATGGAGGCAATTTAACCACTGTGCCTCTTATTAGTAAAGGCAGATTGGCTGACATTAAAAAAGCCAGTGCTTCAGCCCTTTAAAGGCAAAGTTTAGAAAACTTTGCTGAGGCCTCTGCTCAGCCGTCCTTGTCTCTTTCTGCCTCTCAGGCTCTGTTAAGGGGAATTAAGGAGGGAATCAGGTGCTCTTTGGTGCCTGTGTAGTCACGGAATAACTTTGCTCCAATCCAGAACCAAAGCTCGGTTTCACCCCTGCTTGCCCCATACTCCCAAAGACTGAAGTAGGCTGCTAATCTGGGCACAACAGTAGACCAAAAGGATGCTGTTGTTGAAACCATTTATTTTATCTATCCATTCTGGATGTGGAGGTCACAATTCACCTGGCCAGTTCCAGTGTTGAGCATGATTTTTGTTCTGTTTCATGATTCACGATTTTTATGTTGAGACTGAGTTTTGTTCACAATAAATTCCTCTCGCAGAGCTGAAGGTTTCCTCTAGATGTTGACACACAGACTGAAAGCCTGTGTAGCAAAGTGAAAAAATGATAGATAAAAGTGAGAGGCCCACACTGTGAATGCAGCAGTGCTTCATTCAAACATTGAAAAGGCAGCAATTTCTATCCTTGCCTTGCATCGAAAAAGCTTGGTGAAGTTGGATTTAGTGTGTGTAGTCATACTCTATGTGGAGGGCACGGGCAAATGATATGTGTGGCCACGGTGGAGATCTTTGGCACCTAGGGTCCTTTGCCACAGGCTTAACTCAGAGGCATCACACACAGAGGCTGAATCAGTTTAACCGAACTCTGAATGAGAGAGAGATGCATAAAAAGAGGAGAGCAGGGACTAAATGTAAAAAAGACAACAGAATGAAAGGACAGAGAGCCTTTGGCAGAAGAATTGGCAGTAAAATGACATAGAAACTGTTAAACTTAGTGTCCCTTGAAAGTGTTGTGAACCAGCTGGAAAGAAATGAATCTGAAAGGTTATACAATCACTGACAGATGGTTAGGCCATGATATGATGGAATTGGTATTAGGAAAAGGTAATGTGCCCCACCAATCCCCCCATGCTGGAGCCCACAGGCAAATCATTTAAGTGATAGTCACTTATCTAATCTGTATTCTATATTTTTCATGCATGGCTAACTGCTATTAAACAGAGCATGGCTTACTGCAGGACAGCCCAGTCACAACAGTTTCCTCTAGTGATGTTTTGAATAAGCTCTGCACTTTCTAACTTTAACTGCACCCGCAAGGTCATACGCCAAGGACCTCTCTTGTCAGCTGCACATCTGTTGGAAAAAAAAAAGAAAAAGAAATTGTGGATAGAGAGTTGTTATGAATAAGAAATGATAAATTCATGAAAGATTTAGCCCTGTCTATACTGAGATTTTAGGTTCTGACTTTGTGTCACTTGCAATGTACTGTAGCCTCGGTGATGACTTCAGGTTTGGTGGCCGGGCAGCTGAGACTTTTTTCTTTTTGCGCCGTAAGCAAATGTCGTGGTACGTCAGTGGGTGAGCAGGACAAGCTGACGAGGTGAAGGTGTGTCTCTGACTCATAGGTGCACTGTCACTGTGAAAGTAAGCCCTTCTCTCGGAAAGCCTCATGGCTCAATCATGATCTCCAGTCTCAAGTTTGAGGTTTTTGGGAATTAAATTTTAACTGATAAAGCACAGTCAACAACAGTCCCCGAATCGACAGCGAGAATTGCAAAAAATGCCAAAAAATAGTGATCGAAGTGCTCCCAGTTAAAAGAAAACCAAGTAAAATCAAGGTTAATTCATACTTCATTCATACTCTATGATTTAGAGTCTGGGGCGGGTTGTCTACACACATTTCCCAACATGGCGCCGGCAGCTAGCTGCTAACGGTGCTAACAACATGAACAGTGTTTACAACAGTGCCAACAGAGCTAATGGTGTTAGCCAGAGGGTGGGTGCTTTTGCGTCAATGTCGTTATCAGCTGTATGTACCCATAACTGCCATATGAGAGCAGTGCAGAGTGCCGACAATCAGCTAGGCATTGGGATAAACACACGGTGACTTGTATTCACTAACATGCACACACAGCCAGACTTTCTACCACAACCAAAAACAGACAAGCTCGGATTACAACACACACAGAGAAAGCATGGTTTCGTTCTTCGCTCTGTACTCCACTTCATCTTTACAAAGTAAATAGTGGTTTACTGCTATAGTAATGTTCTGACTATCATTTGTAGAACCTTTAAAAGTTTTTGAATGAGTTGTATTTTTGAGAAAATATCAGATGTCATACCTAAATGACACAATGTGAGATCATAAAAATCCCATGAGCCATTTTTGGAACCATCCAAAAGGTTAAGGTTTGGCAGCTGAAGCCACTTCCTAAAGATTATTCTAACATCCGTAGTCGTAGTTGATGTTAGAAAACATTTGCTGTCAAAGTGAGGGAATGAATTACATCATATAGTCAGTCTAAAATTGGGAATTATTCTCACTTTGTGCGTGATACTACCTACAGTATTGTGTTGCTGTGTGGGAAAAGCCAACTTTCAAATTATATCTATGGTTGTTCCCATTATCACTAGAATGAAAAGCAAGTCGTGCAACAATAAAACAGGAAATGTTTTGATAGGCCTATTTATTGTGGCCTTGACAGGCCTTCAAATGAAACAACACAAGAAAATACAGAAAAATAAAACAACTCTTTCTCAGGCATTTGACAGTAATTTCTTATCATGAGAAGCCTAATGAAATACAAGTGATTTAAGCTGTTTACAAGAACAAAAACACACTGAGGTTTTTATTTTGTAACATTAACAGTTATTTAAATCCTGCACTTAGACGAGAACTCACCACTATGAGTCGAAGATCTGGAGGAGGGAAAATTATGTCTATACTTCCAGGAACGCAAGCTCAATTTGCCTGTGGCCACTGTATGCAGTGACACACTGATGCTGATTGATTGATTGATTTACGTCATTTATTGCACTGCAGTAAGGTCCGGTGACTAGTCATGCGCAGGTTTACCGGCATTCTGAGCAACATTAACTTATTAATAACTTACAGAAACATTGCGTGCAGCAGTCCACCTTCTCCTCCCCTACTTCAGTGTGTCTCTCTTTAACACACTCTCTCACACACACACACACACACACACACACACACACGAGACAGAGGGGCTGAGCGCTGCTGACCGGATCTGCAGTGACGTTAGATCATAACCAGGAAATAATCAGGGAATAGGCTGCGTTCGTCTGCTCTGATCAAGACAGAAGTAACAAGCCCATTTAAATTTCAGTCATTGCAATTACATTATTTATTTGAAAAAGTAATTAGTTACATGTCTTACCCCAAAAAGTAGTGGTATTACAATAACAGATTACTTGGTGACTGTAATGTTTCCATAAATGTAGCATTGTATTTATCCCAGTTGACATACTCGTGCTCTCCTCCATGTTGTAGGATTGACACATGTTGATGCAGTGTACCTGACATTCCCGAGCCTTCACCTTCTCAGCAGGTGTTTATTTTCTTTAATTATAATCATGCGGGTATGAAGTGAATAGAATTGAATAAACAAAGCCTTGAGCCAAAGCGTGGATTCTATTTACAGTGGATAATTGGTATGGGTATGTCTAGACTCTAGCCTATTAGACACAGCTTAGCCGACCACGCTGCCGCTGATATCATTGCTCGTATTAATCTGAGCAAATAATGAAACGGAGAATGAAAAATGCACCTGAGGCAAATCTGTGGATTCTCTCTGAGAATAATAAGCGAAAAACAAAGATGACAAGCACACTGCAGTGATGCATCAAGGAAGGCGCGTGGGTCATGCACTGATATTCATCACATCTGTTAAAAGATAGATGGATCCCTCATCTTTCTCTCTCAACTCTGTGTCTGTGTCTGTGAGGAGGACATACAGAGCGTGGCATACATACACAAGTGTTTGTGTGCTGTTATGTAAGCTTTGTGACTGGGCATATCTGTCCTGTTTACACCCACATCTGCCTGTAATCTTCCCATATGTTCCCTGTATCTTTTATTCCTTCCTGTGTACCAAATCAAAACAATGTGACAGGTGCAAAAGTGGCGAAAAGTCTCAACTGAATAAGTCACGCACATGAGCTGCTGTCATTTAAAAATGATCATGAATCCAATATTAGTGATTGAACGTGTTAATAACTTCTCTTCTATGAGATGAAAAAAGTTGTGCCAACTTTGATCTTATGAAACTCTTATGAAACAGGATAAAAAATAATAGTAAAGCCAAGTTCATGAGTGAATCCACTGTGTAGTATTTCCTGTAGGGTGAAATGTTAGCTGCTCTGTCCTGCTCTCTATTGCTCATTTCGTATTAGCTCAGTGTGAGAGCCTTTACTGTGTTTTCCTGTTGCCCGTCATGAGAAAGGAACATGACCGGCACAGGTGACGGTACTTGTTACATTACTGTAAATGCAATAAAATCTTCTAAACAAGTGAAATTAATTATCGTAATCCACTTTAAACCAAACAGGCTCCGCCCCCTCCAACAAGCGTGTGTTGTGGCTCATCTAATGTCTGTGCAGCAGCGTAGAGTTTTAAAAGTGTCTGGAGTTCAGTTTCTCTCCTGAATTGCTGTTTGCGCTCTCAGATACGTGCCGTATTTTACCGTTTCATGTTTGCCTTCAGATAAATACAAGTAAAATGCAGATGAAACCCCCATATGTCCTGTTTTGGCTGCTTCACAAACAAAACAATGTGGGACTTTTATTGGGAAGAATTTATAGGAACAGCCACTGTTTTACAGTTGCTTAACTGTAGACAAGCGCATGATATAGTGGTCAGTGGTATTTATTCTGAAGCTGTAACTTTACATTTTATTTTTATATTCCACAGAATTTAAGTTAATCACTTGGATATTCGAAAATAAGAGACACTTTTTTTTTGTTACAAGTGACTTTTACGTTAATGCCGTCTGTTTAAAGCCCCGTCTAGACAGAAAGCATCTCAGACATGTTTTTGTTGAAAAAAGAATTGTATGAGAGAATCATGATTTCAATTCTGAATCAAAAATTGTGATTCACATTTTATCAAGAATCGTGCAGCCCTGAAGTTCAAACTTTGAAGACAGTACTTAACAAGAATCTCTCTTTAAAATGAGTCAGGATAAAATGTTAACAATTCAGGCGGAGGTTACATTTTCAACCAATTCATGGAGAATCTGTAAGCAATAGTTTTTAAATCACACAGCAAAATTAACAGTTGCAGGCTAGACATGAGGAGCTTTGTCTACTTTTGTCTGAAATCAAGAATGCTGTGAATCTGCCATTGTTATTTTAAACTGCTTTGTGATCCGTGTGAGAACAGAAAGCTTGATGTAACGTCAATAACTGGGTCTTATATTAAAATTGCTTACTTCTGATCTCACTTTTTTATTTTTCCTCCATCTCACGTCCGAGCCTTTCCAACAGTTTCTCTGTTGAAGGTGAGAAGTGTGTGAAAGCTTGAAGGCTGTCACAGCCTCAGCCTGGACCTCCCAGAGGGCAAACACCGGTGCTTCACTGCCATCACAGCGAGTGTGGGACTCTGCTTATTGACCCTGTATATCTCAGTGGGCTTTAACATGTTGGTTTTGAATGGTGTGGCTTAGAGTCTGGGCTGCCTGCAGACTGGCTGAGTAAACACAAAGCTTGTCCATGTGCCCACAGGAAAGATCTCCCATAGATCAGTTGTTAAAGAGGCATATTAGGCTGTAGATGGACTGGTAGGATGATATTATCACAATTTATTAGTTTAGTTTCATTTAGTTGATTTTCTGTTGCTGCTTTTCATGAGTACCAAGGCAAACATTAGAACTAGACAAATACAGTGAAGTATTTTGAATAAAATATGGACAAAATCTGTGTTTGTCTGCAAAATCACATTCAAATGTACATTCATCAACCTTCTTTCATGTCCTTTTAATGCTTGACTGTCCTCTAAAACAGCACACTTAACACACCATAGAAAGGATTCTTCAAAACACCACATGGAAATCTGCCCTATGATGTGCCGTGCACTCTATTTCCCTATAAACCCGTAGCAGTGGTGGCTGCTTTCGCTCTGCCTCCAAGGGTCCAGTAACATAAGCAGTCACTTGGAGGGGATGAGGAAGCTGTTTTTAATGATCCCCAGAGACGAACCAGTATATTTACCATAATCCCAAGCCTGAGGGAGCATCAACTTCTAATCACCTCCATCTTCCCTCCCCACTGCAGATAGAGATCAGTGCCCATTATAAACCTCATAAAGCACCAGGCTTTAAGATGAATCTCTCTCTCTCCGTACTGAATGGCTTATACATACCGTAGGAAACGCTGCTTTGTAGCTCGGTGTGTTTGATCAATGTTTTTCACACCATTTCTTTTCAGAGACATGATGGGATGATAATCATGTCGGAAAAAATACTTTAACATGTTTGTACATGTCGTATTTAAAAATATCATTGTCAAATTAAAAGTAAGATATTCATTCATTTACCGTAACCACTTATCCTGTTGGGGGTCACGGGGGGCTGGAGCCTATCCGAGCTGACATTGGGCGAGAGGCGGGGTACACCCTGGACAGGTCATCAGACTATTGCAGGGCTGACACATAGAGACAGACAGTCACCAGTTAAGCTAATCTGCATGCGTGTGAGGAAGCTGGAGTACCCAGAGAAAACCCATGCTGACATGGAGAGAACATGCAAACTCCACGCAGAAGGCCTCCCCCAACCTAGTTTCGAACCCCCCACCCTGGGTTCGAGCCAGGAACCCTTTTGCTGTGAAGCAACAGTGCAAACCACTGTACCTCTGTCTAGATGTTAAGAACTCTAAAAGCTGTGGTTTTATTTTGATTGGTATAACGAGTCCCTTTCTGTTATGTACTACCTATACCGCATTGTACATGTTGGGTACTACCACTGGGTTGGTAGCCAGAGTTGAGAAATGTTCCAATTCCCTAAAATTATGTGGTCATTTTGTAGTCAGAGAGCATTCTGACTCACCTAACGCTGGTGTTGTAGTAAGACTGATTTGCCATTTCATCTCCAGTTGGACATTGTCAGCCATTTTCAGTTTGAGAATTTTTGCTTTTTGGCCCTAACCAGTCAATGGCATGTCATGTATCCATCCGACATAGTAATTTTCAGTTGTTATGGAAGCTGTGGCTGTTGCGAGGAATTGATAACCGTATGTTTGTCATGTTTAAACTAGTGTATTTTAGTCTAGTAACATTCAGGCAGCTTGTAGAGCTGTGTCAGTCTCATTCACACAATTTTCATTGTCATTTTTCTGGCATAAGAAGATTATCACCCCCCTCTTATTTATGCCTACAAGATATTGATTGGCTTGTTTTTCTTACCATGGAAACCAGGTTAAAAACACAGTATTCGTAAACTATATAATGTAAATCTCCATCATGAGATGGAGATGTTGGTTACAATCAAGAGACACAGATGAATGAAGTAGAGATAATCTTTAATACAGAATATGAATGTACAAATTGACAGTTGACTCTGCTGATTAAGATTTCACAGAAGATATTTTATGATCGAGGGACACCTCAGCTGCAGCATGGAGTCCAGACACTGGTGGTGGTGGCTGATGAGTCTGAGGCTGTTGACTACTGATGAATCCGTAAAGACTGGGTGGTGATGGGGAGGAGGAGGGCACACACGTGTGCAGCAAGAAAGAACTACAGCAGAAAAAGAATCTTATTTAAAATGAGGAGCAGTAAGATGATTGGCTGACAGAGAAGGTGTGTCGCTGTGCTATTGGTTGACTGTGAATCAGCTGATGACTCAGTTGACAGACCCAGACAATGACAGCCTAGAGATGTGAGTGTTCATGTGTGCAAGGAGTGAATGGCAGGGTGAAAAAGAAATCTTATAGCCTGAGCATGAAAAGTGTTGATTTCCTGACTGAACTTGTGCAAGAGCTTCATTTCTGAACTGCAGCTTGAGCTGGTTTATCAAACTGACTGCACATGTGAAGACGTATTGCTTTTTGACCATGTGCTTTATAACACAGGACAAAACAGAATACACCCAATGAACATTTAATCTCAATTATCTTGTTTTCATAATCGTAGAAACCCAAAATTCAAATTGGAAATAAAATTCAATTAATCCCACAGCCCTAAAGCAACATATGTTTGGGTTGTGCCCAGGTCTGGATTTCCTGTCTCCAAATAACTGAAGAAAAAAAAGTGGCTCAGCGAGAAAAACCCAAACGTCAGTATTAAAATTGCTCCCTCAGATGCCTGTGGGTGACATCAGAGATGTTGGTTCTCTATGGTCTTTTTCTTTGGGGCAATCAGTTGCTATTTCTGTCATAAATTAAATCCAATAGAAGATGTAGCGTAGCATTATGGTGTCTGATATTCTCTTTATGGTTTCTTCATGCAGTAATGACACATATCTTTAAAAGTTGATGTCATGGTGATTTTATGATGAAAAAGACACACACAACACCTTTAATAACCACACTAGCTTGGCTCGTAGATTTTAGTCAGTGGTCCGTTTTTGAATTTGGGAACTGCTTTTTGAAATGATGATCTTTATTTTTTTCTCCATTCATTTTTCTGCATTTCAAAGCCTTTGCATTCAGGCCTCCACTTCCACTTGTGGCACGATGAGTCATTCGTCACTAGTCTCGGGCCGTCATTATGTCATTTCCATCTGCCTTACAGCCATGAATGAATGCCAGCCACTGTCTGCTCTGACAGACCACATGGACGCACTTGCACTGCCTCACTCAATTAGTGTGACCTCACTTTACATAATTACATGTGTGGTACAGTAATTACCTAGATATGTGTCATGTAGTTCATCCAGACAATTAATAACTGATCTCGATTTTTTGTATTGTACACACACTATCATCTTCATATGCTGCGTCAACTGTGACATATCGTGTGATCAGGGCATTTCCACAGGTGACAGATTATGTGAGGATGGAGTGAAAGAGTACCAGGTCAGGGCCAGCCATCAAAACACGATGTGGCCAAATTAAGTTTCTTCAGAGAATTGTAATTGGGTTATACTTAGGTTTGTACAAGGAGGAGAACATTTCACTTCCTGGGGGGGGAATTGTTGGTCCACCATATTGGCAGATCAAGCAAATTAATCCCTTCTTTATTCTTAATCCCTTTCCTTATCATAAGATTATGAAAATCCAGATCCCTCCCTCCTCTCAGATATTAAATTGCACCCATAATATAACTCCTGGCTTAAAGAGAAAAAGAGGACGGAGAGAAAAAAAAAAACAGCCCAGGCCTTCAGCCCTCGCAGATCGCAGCTCAAGTGCTCTTTGTTTTGAATTTCTTTCAGTAATTTCTAATTCCTCCACTCTGTGAGCCTGGTCCACTGCGCCATGAATAATGTCAGGGGGCAGCCAGGCTTTGGTATTCAGTAGTTGACAATCTGCTTAAACAGAAGCAAATTGGGAAAAAATAGCTTTCAAATGCACTTTCATTCCTGTGTGTGGGGGAGAGGTTTAGGCAGGGTTATTTTCTCAGCAGAGGGCGTTTTTGCCCTGACAAGACATCAGCCTTTCTCACTCTAGCCACTGTATGTGTGTGTGTCCAAGAGCTAGTCATTGCAAGTTCATTTAGACATTGCAAGTACTTACTGTCAACTGTTGCCTTGCTTTATTTGTTCACACGTACAGCATCTTGTCATACATGTGATATCTTGCCATATTTATTAATTCATACGCTGCTGCTGCTCGTGTTACTGTAACTACAGCACATAGCAGTTAGTTCATTAGTTTGTTGGTTTTGTGTCATGCTATTTTTGCTAATACTTGTCACCTGCCACATGAGGATGTTAATTCAGCCAGTGAACATATTCAGATGTACATACAACATTAAAAAAACTACTAGCTTGACAAAAGCCCTCGGCATGTACGTTTTTCCATGGGATTTCTAGTCCTTTCAGCTATGAGCTAATAAAATTTGTTAGAATAAAGTTGTCACTCCACAATTAATTGGGAAGTTCAAAATGTGCACTTTCAGTGAAACTGAACTTTGCCCGATAACAGACAGAACTGTCAACTTATTGCACTCAGTTTCCATCGTCAGCTGACACAGAGTGCTCCAGGGATGACGTTTTTCTGTAGGCTGACACTGAAGTTAGTTATTAAAAAAGCCTATGGGATTTCTCCATTGAATTTTGGATCATTGCAGGAAAACAAGCTTTGTGGCAAACAAACTTTTATAATGCTTACACATTTTGTTCAGCAAGACAATCTTCACAAATTAACACCACTTTTAGGATTTTTGAAGCCTAAATAAAATCGCGAGAGGTAAAAAGCTAACGTCAGGCTATAAACAAACTACACCGTGTTTTAATTTGGTTAATGCTGCAGCGTGTGTTGGTCAGCCGGTTTACATGCTGATCGCTGCTCCTCTCGTTAATGTTGTCTCTGGGTGATGGCGTAAGTAAGTATTCACAGTATACTCGCAGATGTCATTATTTAGACATAAATTAAAACAAGCTGCAACTGCTGTCGTTTGTGAAGGTGAATTAGTACAAGTTAACTTTAGCTCGTCCGCGCTATGGACTGTCCGGGTGCTACACTGACTTCACAGTTGAGTTCTGCCTCTTTTGTTTTGTCATCATCATGTTATGGACAAACATTTACATAAGCGATTATTGACGTGTGAATCGATGCCGAATCGTCCACGTCCCCGTCACGATACATCGAAGACTCGATTTTTTCCCCCACCCCTAGTACTTACTGACGAATTTTATATCGTAGAACAAAATTTAAAAGTCTCTTAAGCTTGCGTTAACCACAAACTTTACTTCAGGCATCTAACGAAAAACCATTCCTGAACCACTCAATTGTTTCCACTCTGATTTCCGTGGGCGAGTGGGATGCGATTTCCCCTAAGCAGTCACCACAGACCAATGTATCCACTTGAATCTAATGTCAGTCAAGGCCACACTGATACGTAGCCATGCCGACATACTTGTTTTACTGGGGTTTTTAAAAGTGGAGAGGAGCAAGGTAAAAACTAACTAATATGTCAGACAATATTTAGAAGACATGTGAATTTAGAAGCCTCGATAACAGCGTCTGTCTTGTGTATCGCACTGGTCATTGTACTTATTACTCCTCATTGGTTTCAGTGCACAGCTTGACTACATTTGAGAACAGCTCTACAACGGCCGCCCATTGTGAAAGTGCTGTTTCATGTCACTATTCCAGATGAATCAGTCGAACTCTTTGGAGTGGGCGTATACAAAGGTCTGGACCCGGGCAAGAACTAAACCTGGATCTTTAAAAAGACACATGTCGCCATTGGTGGCTTTAACTGCAGACAGCCAACTGGCACCTTAGTGACAAGAAAAATAAGCTGTATGTCAAATAATATGAGCACATCCTCTGCCACCTTTTGTCTTGGGTTAACTTGGACGTTAATTAAGTGTTTGACTCTTTACAGAGGGCAAACAAGAGAAAACTGCAGTACCTGCCATTGGTGGCATGGGGCAGCCCTGTGAAAATACTGCATCATTAGCACATTATTGGTGTGTCTAAATGTCACACAGCCACAGAGGGGACACTGAACCACTGGGAAAAAGCCTTCATGCACGAGCCAAGCTCTTATTTTGTGTCACAGTCCGCCTTGACCTCTCAGAAATTCACACCGGAGATCATTATTAACCTTCTGCAGAGGGTGGCAGGAAGTGGAGTCTGCATGTTTCTGTGTGTACGTGTGTGCTCTTATTTGTGTTTTTGTGTTACTCATGTATATGCACAATGAGGCACTGAGAGAGTGTGGGGGACACCCTGAGAGAGAGAGAGAGAGAGAGAGAGAGAGGGAGAGAGAGAGAGGGAGAGAGGGAGGGGGAAATAAAAAGAAATGGAGTGTACTCATAAATCAAGTCAAGGTCCAGCCAGTTGCCGCTGCCACTGCATTTTTTTTTCCCCCTCCGTGTTTCCCGACATTTGACGCTTCCATCTTCTCCTCTTTTAATCTCATCAACCTCAACAAGTGCAGGAGGAGGGGTGGCGGGGCTCTGCGACGGGCTGTCCGCTGTGTCAGATGAGGTCTGTCGATATCTCTCATCAAACAGGAGCTGATCAAAGGCCTGCCTGTGCCCATGCAGGCGGAAGGATTAAGCCACATCATGCACAACCTTCTTGACAAAAAAAAGCCTCTCCACACGAATAAAGAGATTAAGTCAAGAGTGAAATCTAATTCAAGGGGAATTGTTAAAAGGGGGCCTCCACGTCGTGCTCTACACCTGACTACATCTGTGTGACTGTGATGCATTTTTAAGCTCTGTTGCACGTTAATAGTTACAAGCTGATGTTTTCTCAATGAATTAAGTCTCACTGGATACAACAACATCAATTCGATTTGTTTGCAGCTATTGTGATTTAACAATGACTGCGTTTACATGCACAAAATATTTACGACTTCTGCCCTCATTCCAAAAAAAACAAGACTCTTTCTAAGCTGTTTACATGGCTAATGAAAATAAATATTCCACTAATGTTCCCATTTACATGCAGCCATGCATATTCTGATTAACGTGCCTTAACGTGTCATTTATCACGTCAGAAAATGGAAAAGTGGAACGGCTGTCGCTTGTGCCAGGATTTTTTAAAAGTTTTCCATCTGTGGCAGTCGTGTTTGAGGGTGCGAACATAGCCCCCCTTTTTCATTCTTTCAACCACCTTCTTTGGAGGTTGGTGTTGCAATATATCCAAAAATCTATTGATATCCAAGTCTTTCATGATGTTCAGAAGTAGGTGTGTTTCTTCTTTGGACCAGAAATGTCGGCTTTTCTGTCTTTACCTCAGCCAGTTTTTGTGAGTTGGTTTATGGTAAATGGACTGCACTTGTATAGCGCCCTTCGAATCTTGGTCACATTCACCTATTCACACACACAGTCACACACTGGTGACCGAGGCAACCATACATGGTGCCACCTGCTACTCAGTAACATTCACATGCAGTCACACACTGATGGAACAGCCATCGGGAGCAGTTCGGGGTTCAGTATCTTCCCAAGGATACTTTCGCATGCAAACTGGAGGAGCTGGTGATCAAACCGTCGATAGTGGACAACCCGCTCTACCTCTGAGCCACAGTAGCCCCAAACTGTGTGCAACATATCCAGATACTGTAGAGATACTGTATTTGGCAAACTGCAGTAAAAGCCCCAGTTGAGATGCATATTCTGAATGTGTTGTGTACATGCCCAAGGGATGCTATTAAAACCCAAATAACACCAACATGTCTTGACTGGAAAAAGCTTCATTTGGAATAAAGTGTGATTCGGCATGTCCGAGACAAATATGCTGTTAATCTGATTCTTATTAAATTTGAAATATTGTCATATTCAGGATATTAGTGTGACATTAGTAGGGCTGCCTTCAACTAATAATTTTCCTAGTTGATCAATAGCCATCATTTAGGGCCATTAGTCGACTAGTCGCCTGCATGTTTACGATATTAATGTAATTATTAATTATATATTTTGGGTGGGGCAACACAATGGTTTGAGTTGAAGGTGTGAGAAAGTAACATTGTTAACACTGTGCTACATTACAGAGAAATACAAAACCGTACTAATGAACCTTCATTAATATAGGCCTATATTTTATCTACAAGTGCACGTCACACACTGAGCGAGCCGCCTGTTAATGACGCTGTGGGCTAATGGGCATGTAGCTACTTCCATGTTTCAGATGATACGTCATGTTTGTAGTCGACCAATGAAGATGAGTTTACATATCACCTTGGGTTCGTCCTTCACCTTCTCAAAATGATCCCACACTTTGGATTTCCTGCCCGACATGTTATTAACTAGCCTCTCTGGCCGACTAACGTTTGATCGATTATTAGGGGGCAGCCCTAAACAATAGTGTGTGTTAAACATACCAAAAGCATCATCAACCCCAATTCTCTTTATTCCTAAAAAGTTTTCGAGATTACCTGTAAAATTTTGAAAATATTTAAATTAAAGACACCAGTTATCTACACAAAGCACTGATGACATACAGTATTGAACAGTTTATATCAGAGTATCAAGCATTGTATTGATGGAAGCCCACTTTTCATATACTTCCTTATAATATGCAGAAAATAAAATAAACCAGGTTAAAGGAGACATTGCATATTTAAGTTGTAACATGAGTCGTCCTTGGAGCCTTTCCCATAATGCCAGACCCCCTGGCTCTCTGAGGACCAATCAAAACATTATCGTTACAGGGCCAATCAGCAGGTGGGATTAGTGAGGCTTTGATCCAAGGACTGGGCTTCGCCTCCTCTGATCCACTCCTCACAAAGTATTTACAGGCTTTGAACTGCCAATCATGTTCCTGTACAATACCACCATAATGTTTTAGTACAATGCCTTTTACAAAGTAGCTTAATTGCGACACATGCTTGCTCCAGTGGACCCACCAGACTGCTGGTAGACTCTAGATGTTGACCTGTATTGTTGTTAGTTTGTCCTACCATTGTATTATTCTCCATAAATAAACACAGGCTATAGCCAAGGATGTACTGGGGAGTACAACGCAGTCACCTTTTTGATTTGTTAGATAGACTTCACTCACCTGGTTCATTGGTTTTAAATCTAAAAGGATCCAAATTTATAAAATATAATACAGTCAGATGTATCCAGGCAAATCATGATATGTGAGTGGTTGTTTGTGATATGACATCACCTGGTCACTACCCATTACCCAGGCCGACTGTGGCACATTAGAGACATCTGATAGATGATAAGTAGAAAATGACCAGGGTCAGAACTTTGCTCACAGAGGCAGTGCTCATCGGCTGGGATGCAGCTTTGAAGCCGCTGTCTTTGATGTGAACAAAATACAAACGTCAAAAGCATCCTTGTTTAATTCCGGTGATAAAGAGCAGACAGCCTTAATTTGCCTTTATGGAGTTAAATGATATCAACTTTGTTTAACAATTAAATGAAACATTACAGCTGTCATATATGTTTTGACATGCTTTTAGAATTACAGCTTATCTGTGTGTGACATTCATTTTTAGGTCAAATACAGTATCCCAAGTAGCACCCCGTGATGTATCAGAAAATGTATTGTAAACAGTGTTTATATATAGATATATACACATAAACACATGGCATTATGTATGATGATTGATATTATGTCTTCATGTACTCACTCAGTTGACCCTTTGCTAAGACCCACACCTTTGTGATGGTCTGTCAAGCTGTCAGAGCAAGCATGGAGCCCACACTATCACTACCTGATCTCCCTCAAGAAATATCATTAGATCAAACGAAAAAGCGGTTTCAGAGAGAAGCAGATAGAGGGGTCTACAATAAGCAGATGTCTATTGAATTTTATAATTATTAAAAAGCAAAAGCAGCATGTGTATTCAGTAGGCTATATCTTCAGTAGCTAGCTAGTTAACAATACACTTTTCAGGGTTTGATTTGGGTTTTGGAACATGGATGAAACGTATATTTTCTTCCAGCCTCTCCAGGTAACGAGTATCACACAACCTTTTGTGCGAAACTAGCCTGTAAACGAAGAAAATCTGAAACCATTACATGAGAGTCTATGGAGCACAGCCTTGTAGTTGTTGGACCCTTGTAGAAGCTAGCTGATGCTACACTATGATTGGCCAGTCTGTGTTCAAGTGGTGTTTCTTTAAGGTCCAGATCCAAGGTCAAAGACAGAGAGGGAAAGAAAGGAGGAACTTCTGCATTTTTGAGACTTGTTAAGAGATTGTTGGCTGCACGACTGACTAACCGCCTTTCTGAAGTAGCTGTTTGGGCCAGGCTGTTCTCGTGCACTGGTCGTAAGTTTCGACCAGTGTGCTGACAAGAGTAAAGAAGTAAGCAGTCCCGAGCGGTATAGTTAAGAGGGAGGTTGGGATGGTGGATGGGTTATAAAAAACAGGACTTTCTTCTGGGACTTTCCCCATGAGAGCGATGTTTGGAATGATGTGAAATTTAAGTGAACTTTGGGTCATTTTAAGGTCCTCACCTTGTTTGTTTTCCTAAACCTAACCTCTGTAACTCTATGTTAATTATGGGACTTTAGGTTGAACGTAATGTCATCTATGGTGTGCTAATTCACAGGATATCACATGAACTGTAGTGTGTGCATTTTCGTAGGATATCATACAAACCGTGGTATGAGGATATGTTGTTTGGGCCCATTTCCACCTTTTTTTCTGAACTTCTTTTTAATGCTTGATAACTTCTCCTGTAAAATAAATAACAATCCTTTAGTGAATGAAATCAAAGAAGACGCTGACCACTAAGTTAAGATACAACTACATGTATGAGTATAAGTTAATTCATTAATTTATATACATGACAATATAGGACAATGAATGCATTTCCGAAATAAAATAAAATCATACCTAATTATTTTTTATTAACAGTAAACCTACTAAAATAGGAATTGAAAAACTTTTATATTTATTACTTTCTCCCTATCTTGGTGTACCAAATATCAGGTTGATATGTAAAAGTTATAATGTCTTACAGGGCAATTACAGGGCTAAAATGTGCTTTTCAGTGTCAAAAACCCATCCGAAATGTATTCAAATCTCTCTTTCCCACCATCTGTAGCAATCGACTTGTTTCTTTGAGTGACTTTACAACTATTTACATCATCTACCTGGTGTAGCTGAAATGGAGTTGTGCATACCTGTGGCCCTCTGCAGATCACGCTGCTCTGTAAAGCAGAGACGATCTGGGATTATGCACAGGTGTATATTATTTATTATATGAGCGACATATAAGACCTTCACTTGAAGATTGTTCCGTTTCTCTTCTTCAGGGCAAACAGAACACAGTACTTCCTGCCTGTAGTTGCCTTGGCCCAAATATTTGAGGAGTTCACATCAGTTACAGACTCGAGAAAACATCCATCAGGCTTCTTTTCAGCTGCCTCAACCTGCGGCACTGAAGGAAACAGAAACTCAAGAAACCAACACAAGAAATCACATGGGCAAACGTGTTCCTCTGAATAAAAGCACCTCCATATTTGCTTGTGTAGATTATGCAATATATAAATACCCGTGCCTCACTAAGTGACTGCACAGCGTACAAAGTGCTCACAATGCCAACAGCTAGATTACAGTGACAGGAAAGAAAAGAGAATTGCTAACACCACCCATTCTACTTCCTCTTAACTAAAAACCCACAACAGAGGTTGTTTGGAATAAAAATAAATACAGAGTTGTCTTCTAATGAGCCCTTTTGGGTGAAAAACTTGACAGCCACTGTTTCGAGACCAACAAACAACAAAACCTGTTGTGATTTAACGAGTCATTGTGTTTTCAGCGGCTTTCAGGTACCAGAGGTGGGTGATTGTTGATTGTTGATTGAGACCCATTGCTTAATTTCACACGGGGATATTGGCAAGGAAAACTGTATTAATACAGGTATTTTAAGCCAAACCATGATGTAGCCACACAATAACCACAGTGTTGCTTAAATATAAAGTTAGTGTAGTGTCTCTGCAACATATTAACGTACAAATGTAATGTATCCGTGGTTTGCAGAAACATTTGCAGAAATGCAAGCATTTCCTCTGGCGATTGAGTTGCATGCCCATAATGAAAATGCTAACATGCTGATGATTAGCAGTTGGACTGTTTACCATCTTAGTTTAGCCTGTTAGCATGCTAACATTTGCAAATTAGCACCAACACACAGTACAGTTTAGGTTGAGAGGAATGGCATAAATAGAAAAGTTGACCTGACGATGGCGCTAGATGAGAATTTAAATGACCCACCCAAGTCGTCAGAATCCATCCCCTCGGAAACATAAATTTCTGAACCAAATTTCCTAACAGTACATTCAAGAAGTGTCAAGATATTTCACTATAAAACAAACATTTCAACCTTATTGTGGCACAAAAGGAAAAATCAGGGCATCACCAAGGATTTATAAGTTGTGATGAGTATCTGGAGGCAAATGTAAAGTAAGAGGTCTCCCTACCTTTGCTTTGTTTATCCACAAGATCAAGCTCATATTCTTCTTGGTACATCTATTAAATAACAAACATACTTGTAAACATTTTGACCTACACAAGACTCTTCATCAGAGTGTACACAACAGTCTGCACTGGACCCATATTCTGTATTATTTGCAAAATATTGGCTTGGGACCTGGCTGCAATTTGTCAAACATTTGTGCTGAGATGTACTCATATTCTTCTCGGGTATCTTTTACAGCAGCACTTTACCATTTTTTTCCCTGATTTTATCTTTTTTCACTCATCTTTCTATTTTAGCCTTGCCATGCAATTACAGCGCCCATTAATGTCTCCATTCTCTCCCCTGCCCCCGACAAAATGCCCCAGATCAGTGTCAAATGGGGAGGAGGACTGAAATAGTCTCCCTGTGACACGCATGTAATATACCAGCCTTGAAGGATGATTCAATATTTATTCACAAATGTTGGAAAGCAGAGGGTTTCAAGACTAGTAATGTTTCAGATGTCTTCTTTAGTTACACACAGGATAAGGTTAGCTGCACTTTAACCGCTTTGTAGGATTCAGCATATTATTAAACAGAAATCAGGGACACTTAGAATATCTGGCAGATATTTTGCCAACGCAGGTAAAAGTGGGCATCCTTTATTTACCCGTCATTTACCGCAGAGAGGACAAAATACTTCAGAAATCATCACAAAAACAAGTTTGAATGTGAAGGGCCCTTTTGTGTCTTTATTTTTTGCTGTTGCAAGATATTGTCGTGCAGTCCCTCTCCTCTCAGTATCATCATGCCTTATTTTTGTGACCGTCAAAGGCGTCTTGGCATAAAGAATGTGTACATGAAGGGATGTTTACCAGAGATGACAGTACATGCTGAGGTGTTTGCACGATATTGGCATGGTAGAAAACCGAGTGATCATCCCTGTTGTCGTGTGTGGGCGACGACTCACCGGCAGGCAGTTGCTAAAGGAACTGGAGTCTGTGATAGTGATGCATCGCACCAATACTAGACACGGGATATAAAAAGAACTTGGCACCTCGGGCAATATGTCAAACTCGCACCAGTAGACACAGTCTGGGGTTATGATCCATTCAGACCACAGTTAGAGACTGGTCGGTCCTCAGCTGAGCGGATTTTGCAAAAGCTGTGATAAAGTTCTTTCATGTCGTGGCCAAGAGAGACCAGCATGAAAGTGAAATTCTGAAGAGGAAACACCTTAAAGAAACATAACTAACTGGAAAAAAAGAAAGCTTTTAAACATAGTAGGTATATTATTTCCTCTTGACAGTACAGAGCGTGAAACAATCAGCTCACTCTGTATGTTGTCCACAGAAGCCCCTATGCATTAAGACAGCAGGACTACATGAATACCAATCAAGTCTGAATGATCTTAGAGTGCACGGATAAAAACACCACAGGGAGAGGAAATATCAAGACATGAGCTGTAATAACCTCAGAATCCACAGGATCAGAGATTACTAAACATAAAAACGGCAGCAGTCTGACATACACAGACCTGATCTACATGCATGCACTGTACACCTCCATATTTGTTAGTCTTGAAATACAACCTCTGCAAGCCATGCTTAAGTACTGTACCAGCTTGCTATTACAAACCATGAAATGTAAGCACATATGTTGGGGCACGTTAAAGACACAGTATCCTTCTGCATTTTGTTTAATAGAGAGAAACACTGTAGGTTCAGGCATCGTCGACAAGCCTCAAACGTAACATTTGATCATGAGCCTGTCACAAGGCCTTTTTTTGAATGAAAAAGCCTCATCATGTAAGTCCATCCTTTCCGAGGGTGGCTGACACTAATGAGCAGTCATCCATCACTGTAATAAAACCAGCAGGGAGATTATTCCTGCAAGTGTCTGTACTGCTGGTGAGTGTGCGGTCATCAGCGTGAGGCATGGACTACTGTCAGGTGGTGTTGCATTCTCATGACTGTATATCAGTCTCTAGGCCCATTGATTTAGACTTTAATTTTAGGATAGTAGATTTTTGGCTCCATTTGGAGACTATAAGTTAATAATTGTAATTTAAGGTATTAGGGGTGTAACGCAATGTTGCTATTGGTGTTTATTAATGTCTCAAATCTGTTTTTAGATTGATACTGGAAGTGAGTGGGGGCTAGAGAGGACAGTGTCAAGACTGTCTGATGTTTTATATATGGATGCACCGGTTGTAAAATTCCGGGTCCGTTCCATGTTTAAAATAACAATTTGGACAACAGCCGATACCAGTCTTTTTGTTGTTTGTTGTTGTTGTTGTTGTTGTTGTTGTTTATTTTGTTTTAGTTGTTATTCAGTCCCCCTTTTCGGCCAGGGAAACAAAGAAATATTAATTAAATATAAATTAAAAAATTACTCAACTGTTTTAAAGTTTGTTAGGCCTTCATTATACTAATTAGTAATTAATAATTATTAAATAATACTTAATTAAAAATAAAACTATTATCTTATTTGCGGACAGGCCGATGGCAAGTCACCAAGGTAAATATCAGCCAATACCAATATTCTGCCGATGAATCAGTGCATCCCTAGTTGTACTAAATTGTTTTCCGGTGCTTCTTATGTACACAATATATACAAACTTTGGGTACATGATTTTAAACATGTTTTAATTGATGATTTGTGTTTGAAACCCAAATCCAAAAACAACAACAAAACCGATCACATTTGGCAAATCTGCCTCATGATTTTATGATTTCTCTATAGATCACTATATATGATTTCCAAACAGATTTTTGGACATTTATCCTGAATGGACAACAGAGTATGAGATGTGGCTCTTCAGCCCCTCTCCAGTGGCTCCCAGTGACTTTGTCAAAAAAATTACCAGTATATGGAAATGATTAAATGATTACATTTTTTTTAAACATTTTATTTTTCCTTAATCATTGCTGTAGGCCTAAAGTTATTCTTACATTATTTAATATTGTGTGTAGCCCGGACAACAAATTCACAAACATTTTGTGAACTTAAGTGTGTGCTATACCTCCATGACTTGGCACCTTTCCATCTAAATTTTGCCGAACCTCAACAGCAATAGCTAGTTTTGAGTCTCCATTGCTAAGTTAGCTATTGTTATGTTAGTTATTATGGATTCCAAATCCAAAAAAGGAAATGTTTTGGAGGAAAATAGAGAATTTAATAGTGTGTGGGTAGATTTGTTTGCTTTCACCGCCAATGCTGCAAAGTTACATTACCAAATAATCATAAATAGTCCACTTTAGACCTTTTAATAATGTTGATAGGCTAATTTAAGCCCCATTTCCACCAGACACTTTCGCTATGATACCTTTAGGACCAACACTAACCCTTCAGACATGGTACCTAGACCCTAGCATTTCCACCCCAAACAGTACTCTTAAATGTGGACGGGTTTGTTGTCACTCACTGCTCCGTCCAGCACTCACTGTATTTCCTCCTTTATCAGTCTGCACCTTGTTTTATCGTCCACTGAACGAGGCTGCACGCCAACATTTTCAGAATAACAGGCTGCAGTGAGAGTCTCTCTCCATGGGATATTTAAAAATAGCAGGTTTGTGCATTTAGTCCTTCTCAGGCAGCTCAGGGGTTTAGTGTTGCCGTAGCCCACAGGAACAATGCTCTGCAACGCTTTTTTTTTTCTCCAAGTGAGGATTAGAATATATGCAGTTCACTTATCTGGTCAAAATTAATATATATTAAGGCTTTAAGACCCCACTTATCACTAAAAGTGTCTATCATATAAAAGCTAAAGTGATGGTCAAAGTTGTTCAAGTGAAATTTAAGGTGTGCTGATGGATTCACTTCGTCAGCTCATACACTGAGTAACATTATAAGTTAAAGTTCCACCTTAAAAGTCGCCGGCAGTCGGCCCAGTGAATGAAGTTATTTTTTCTCTGACTCCAGCTGCTGTGAGAGGCAGCAAAACATCCTTTATTTTTATGGTTATAGTTTACTAATGTATGAAACGCTCCACAGTATGAACAGTGGTTACACGAGCCTCAAAACCAGACACAACTCAGCCCTGAGCAGAGTGACCGTCCTCTACTGACCAATCAGACTGCAGTGTTCACAGCTCCACCTTTTAGTCCCAGATCTGTGTGCTAGGTACCCCAACCGAGGGGGGACCAAACATGAGGATAGTATGGAATGGTTCCATTGGTACCATCCACAACTTTTCACAGTGGAAAAGTAAAAAAGTGTACCGAATTAAACTGTAACCGTTTTGTGGGCCAAAGAGGCTCTTCTGATAGTAAAGGTTGCTGATCCCTGCTGTAGAAGAAGGGTCGTGTGACGTGTGGCAAATTGTGTCAGTTTGGCACGAATGAAAGTATTGGGTCGGTCATTAGGGGCGTATTCCACATTTTTTGTTGACATTCTTTCTAGTATTGTACATTTTGCTGCAGCTGATCTCGGCACAAATCTGTCATCATCGCTGTACATTAAAGTCGCAGCGAACCTGTGATGTAAGTGAGGAGATTTTTATCATCATTTTTGCCCACACATCAGAAACACACAGATAAACAGATGGTTATAATTCATGACAAGACCAATTTTTCAAAGACAGCCTGTTCAGAAATGTGCATCCTCACGCTCACGTTCTGTACATGCATGCACATAAACGTTCTGTCGAGTTTCAGGTGCCTCTGAACACTCGCACAGAGGGGGAAACATTTCCTCATCAAAGTCACTCTTCTCTCCACTTCTGTCAAGGAAACCCAGTGGGATCCTGGGAAAGAGCAATGGCGGTGCTCTCGAGTGAGGGCTCATGCTGCTGCCTGGCTCTCACAATGAAAAGGAAAGCGTTCATAGTTTCTGGCCAGAGCTTTCTCGCTGTTTTATGGAAATGCCATTTTGTTTCAAGTTCTTTGTTTTGGATAAACAAAAAGACGAGATGGAAATGAGAGTTTAAGATAAATAGTGGAGCCTCGTCGCTATGCCTCAGGGAGTGTTTTCAAACATGAACCCATTGAAATAAATGTCATTTTTGCTGCTTTTATTGTCGAACAAACTGTTCCCTGATGAGCCCATTAAAGTATGTATTTTTTTTTCATGTTAAGTTGAACTAAATAATTTTTTGGTCTTCTCTCCTCGTGTTGGCGTTGATGAATTTAAAGGCTCATTGTTTTCACTGCCTTTTTCTTCTATTGTCTCTGTTGTCCTCCTTTTGAAGTTCAAAAACTCTGCTGTGAAGTGGGAACTATTTTTTTAATGTTTTTCTGTAATAAATCCAGTGGGAAGGGAAAAGACTTATTTTTCTTTTATCAATCTGCTTACTGATCTTTTTGTGCGTGGGCCAGTGAATCCAATCAGAATGCAACCCCTAAGCCCTTTGATTCCACCAACAAAAGTTGATGGTCTCCCAGCTTGTAAGCTGCCTATCAGATAATAAGGGGGACTTGAATACCAGCTGGTGTGCTGCAATGAGGGTGGTCCTGGTGTTTTCACCTGACGGCCAACGTGTCTCTGCCGGCCCTGTCTTACTGTTTTCTCCAGGGAAATCTCCCAAGAGCAGCTGTCCTTATCAATGTGCCGACTTCCCGCTCACTGCCTGCCTGGGCTGCATTCTCCATGACAGCGGCACTGAGGTAGCGGTAATCTGCCAACACTTCAACAAAATTAAACCGCCAAGCAGGCCACCAGGGGAGACGCAATGGGGAAAGATTTCCTGCTCGCCGTGATATGGCAACAGAGGCCACAGACATTAATATGGCTTTGCATCTGCAAGAAATAAGCACTGCTAAGCGTACAAATCTGTAGCCCATAGTGATTCTACTGCTGCTTTCCAGTTAAAGGGTCAGTCCGAGCAAAATACAGTGAAACCCCTTCTCTTTTTCCTTGAATGCTACCTGTCTACCCAGATATCGCCGATTTAATTCGTGTTATCTGTTGTCACCTCAGTGTAATGGTGCTTAAAGGGCCAGTGTGTAAAATGGGTTGAAAACAGTGACATCAGTGGCTAAATTCTAGATTGCAGGGCTCACTCGCTCACCCCTCCCGTCGGGTAAATGACGGTGGCCTCTTAGGGACAAAAAGCCTTGCGCACGAGTTTTTCAGGAGTAGGTCTATCTAGCGATGAGGTGAATGTTTATTTAGAAATCTAAACCATGTTACGATATTGTAATGAATCCCTCACGAGCAGGAGACCAGAGGAGCGTTTGGGAAAAAGGCCAGTTTATTTGAGCACTCCAAAAACTCCAGTAACACTCCAGAGGGTAAAAGACTCCGTCCCAAACTCTGACTCTTCTAGCGTAACAGACACACTTCATAACTTTGCACACATACTCGTTTACCATACCGAATGGGGACCCCCCTCCCCTCTCTGCTCAATCTCCAGCCCGCACACTGACTGACAGTGTAGCCGGTAAACAGAGCTCAGCTGTTTATTTAGCCTAGCGATATCTCCGGACTATAGCAGCTGCAATGGACGACTTTGAACGCGATTTTGAAGAGTTTCTTGTAGTGGACACAGATCCAGAGCCATACCTGTTTGAGCCGGAGCATACAGATGAGGAACTCAATGTGTTTGATGCTGAGCGGGAGAGAAGAGAGGCTGAATGCACAGAATGGGATTCGGTGCTACCATTGTTGGGGAGATATATCATCAGCATCAGGAGGAAAAGCNATACACTTGTATAAACATATTAATGGGTAGAATATTCAGATTCAGATTCAGATTGACAATAAACCATGCCAAATATTACACACTGGCCCTTTAAAGCAGATTGGTTGCGCTAAGAAGTAGGGGTGTGACTATCCATCTATCTGGATTGATACATCGATTCAATGATCAACAATCCAATATCATAGATGCAAAGTAAAAACGTCGCTCCATATCGTCATCTTCAGGATACGCTTTTATTTTGAAAGTCTGTGTCACCATCAAACAGCAGCAGGCAGATGGCGAGCAGCCAAGAGAAAGATGACAAGGATAACTATTAACATGGGAATAAATCAACAGTGTGGAAATATTTTTGATTTCGGAGAAAAAAAAGGGGCCAACAAAGCAGATTTTGTGATATCGGCATATATCGTATCGTTGTCCAAAGAACTGATAAAATACGGTATCTGAGTCGTAATGAAACTGGTGACGTACACCCCTACTAAAAGACCAAAGCTTAAGAAAAGCAGCATTTTGCTGTGAACACTTTTTGTAGAAAAGTTTGCTTTTGGGTTCTTCAGATACAATGCTTTGGCATTTTAATTACCACAAGCCATATGTCAGTGTTAATTCTTAACAGATTATGATTTTACGAATTAACCCTTAGGACCACACACTGCATATATCCTGCATTTAAAGTTTAAGTTTTCATTCTTCCATCTGCTTCAGCTTTACTTAAGGGACTGGGAACAATCATAATTGCTAACCTGGCACATACATGAGTATAGCAGGCAATTTAAGATAATTGGTGGTTGTATAAAACTCACCAGCAGGTAGAAGCACGAAAAATGCTTACCATAAAGTAGTCTAATGTAATTTAAAGACACAGATAGGTGAACATTAGCACCCAGTTGGGTATTTTATAGCACTATTTTACCATTTCTATATCACTATATGCAATATTTGATGTGTTAGCTGAGGAAAAAAAACTAGTCAAGAAACTTAGTAAGAAATTCATCTACCAATATGAGTGAAGTACGCAGTCAACACCATGGCTGAGCATTTCTCTCTTGGAACTGCAGTGTGCCGATCACAGTCCTGAAAACATGGATTCTGACTTCCAGGGTTTGTCACAAACTATTCATGACGAGACAAAACCGTTTTGCAGAGAAAAGTTGCAGTGGTGTGAACCGGCCGACTCAAGCTGGCTGATGGTGTCACCTGCAACTCCGCTGGTTTTAGAACGTCAAGCATGTCACCTGTTTCAGCAGCAAATCCCCTTGTAGTGAAGTCTGCTGGTCAAGTCAGAATGACAGCTGAGGGCGTCCCCACCAAGCCCTCGGTGTGCCAGTGTTGGACGGTGGGTCGCTGCTGCCCCTGCTTGCTGAATGAGACGTATGAATACAGTCCATCTGATGCTTGTTTTGTGTATGTTTTCCCAGTTTCGTCACCACTACAAATGCAGCTGTAGCCAGTATCTCACTATCACTATCCTCATTCATATTTTAAGAAGCTACAAATTATATTCAGCCACAAAATAAACCTGAAAAGCTGCAAATCAGAACAGAAGTACAGAGAGTTGTTGCATAGAGATGATACACCATCTCATCTAGTCGCATTGGTGTGAACCGGCAGGTTTTAAGAACGTCGCAGAATGCTCACATTGGTGTGAACCGGCAGGTTTTAAGAACGTCGCAGAATGCTCAGGTGAAACGAGGGGTGTCAGAGGTTAAGCTTTACTTTCACTTTAACCGTCAACCTTACCTCACATTAGCAGCACATTATTAGCTGTTTGGAAATCTATTACTGCTGTTTATTACTGTTTACAGGAAGAGGTTTGTGTGTTTGATGAGCAGAGTCGAAGTTGAGCAGGTACGCTCTCGCTGCAGGTGAGCGACGGGACTAATTTGCATTTGCTGTGGGAAGAGTTAGAGAGGATGAAGTGAGATTCCTGTACTGACAGATATAAAACACACAATGCTTCCATACGCTGAGAAAACAGACACAATGCAGAACAATGGGGCGCTAACACAGAGCGGTGCTATTGAATGATACCATGTTGAGACACACTACATGGTGTGTCATTGCCGAAGCGCTTGTGCCATTTTCAAGCTTTTTCTGCAGCCCTTTGTTCTGCTCCTTTCCTGCTGTTAAACCTCCTCACCATGTCGTCAACATTGTGAGGGGTTCAGGGTAAAATATAGTCAGTTATTGCATATGAAACCAAATTCTCCTTCTCCTTATTTGAAGTATCTTGGGAAAGCTGCACAGCTCATTGAGGGCTAAAACAAGGAGAGGGAAGAGAGGCATGAGGATTAGATAAAGTCTGGCACATACTGAGACGATAATAAGCAAGGCAGGAAAGTGAGGAGAAAGAGAGGGGAATGGAGAGAGAGGGACGGAGAGACAGGGGAAGACACAAACAGATGAAAACAGAGAGGGGGTGGTTATAAAATGATTAAGGGGCATGCTATATAGAATTTCATGATTTGAAAAACACAAACAGGTCTGTCAGATGGCTCTGCCTCACCATCTGTTGTCTGCTGCCAAAATGTACAGCGGGGAAAGATTTGTGACGCTTCACAGTCTAAACGTAAATAGCTCTCTAATCCTGCATTACTGAAATAATAGTTTGGCCTTAGAAAGTTAGGTCATGTTTGTACTCATCAGGGCTGAATGCTTACTTTTATCCCAAGGAGTCATGTGCATAAAAAAATAGGAGCACACAAGGAAATATAGGAGTAATGTGGAGTATGTTCAAGTAACACAGAGTTTATTAATTAACAATATATCACATATTTTTACTGCACATCCCAGTGTGTGTTCTCCTTCTTCTTTATGTGTGACTGCAGTGTGAAAACCAGTGGAAGACCCTGGTATCTAGGCACTGGGCATGGGCCTTTAAATATTGACAAAGCTTTTTAAGATTTTTTTTTTTGAAAGTTTGACATGTTGAAACATCTTCTAAATCATTGACACAGCTTTTTAAGAAACTGACATGTAACAGCTTTTTAAATATTGCAATTGAAAGTTTAAAAAGACATTGTTGCACTGAAGCAGTAAAATATTGAAACTGCATTTTAACACGTATTGGTTCTGCAATAGTGTTTTTTTTTCTCACTCTATCTTGGTATTTACAGGCTGACTGGCGATACACAATATATCTTGGTATTTTCTATGAAATAGGCTACATGATCAGCTGCAAGTCAAAGCCACATTTGTGATGTCACATGCACTTTTATAAAAACAGACTGTGATCAAAATAAAATGCAAAGACAGGGATTTTATTCCGTTTGAAAATATACAGCTGCGCAACATGGAAGTGAAAAATGATATAAAATAAATATCAGGGCTGTACGGTAACGTTTTTGCACACAGCACTGGAGCTACAGAGGTTTAAAGGTTTGCAGCACAGGACACTAAACTATAACATGAGTATAAAAGTATCAAGTAGACCTGAATCCATTGTAGTTTGGAACAATTACAAATATTTATGGAGGGAGTTAAATAGTTGTTTCCCTTCTGTTGGCCTTTCAAATTAATCTAGTGCTGGAAAATGATATAAATCTTTTAATTTATTTAGGCAATAAACCTTATTAATGCACAGAGCATCAACAGAGAGGCCGAGGAAGGGAAGGAGCGAGAGACACTTTGTCCACATTATATACGTCTTCTATGTGAAATGTCATTCAGGCGCTGTTACACTGTCACAAAATAGACTACGTTTAAGTTAAGTTTATTTACTTTATTAATCCCCCTGAGGGGAAATTCAATGTTTTCACTCTTGCTTGTCAATTACACACAGGTCCGAAAGACACACACATGCACAAACAGGATCTATACATGCACAAAGTGGAGAGATGTCAGAGAGAGGGGGCTGCCCTTGGTGAGGTGCCCCAAGCGGTTGGGGGGTTCGGTGCCTTGCTCAAGGGCACCTCGACAGTGCCCAGGAGGTGAACTGGCACCTCTCCAGCCACCAGTCCACGCTCCATATTTTGGTCCGGACAGGGACTCGAACAGGCGACCCTCTGGTTCCTAACCCAAATCCCTATGGACTGAGCTACTGCCGCCCCAACTACCAAGAAGAACAGCGAAGCGCTATGATCCACCTCACACACAAATGAGCAGTGCAGCGCTGTATCGCACATGCGCTGCAGTGATTTCACTCATCTCACAGACTGATGTAGCGTAGCCTAGTTTTGATGGAGAACTTGTGAGTGAGTGAAGGGGCGGAGCTGTGTGGAAAGCGTGAAAAAAGGATGAACACTGGTACCTGTTATGTAATGCAACTTGACCCTTATATTGATAAACACGGTGTTTTCTAAATTTGTATCTTGCTTGAAAATATATCGATATATCGAACATAGTTGTATCGCCCAGTGCTACTCTGTGTTGTGTGCGTGTACTAACGGACTAAAAAACACACCACTAAAATCACACGTTGGCCCACACCTACGCTAATGTTGGTTGTCCAGCTGCTTTTGTATGTTGGCTGTCTGGCTCCAGTGGACATTGAAGTGACAATGGGGGTCGCGATAGCTCAGCTAATGTTGTTCTCAGCCGCCCTCCTTGCTACTCCCTAGGTTTGCAAGAGTGTGCAATTTTTATGGTATGATAACCATCTCAGAAAATATCACAGTATCACAGTCCATGGTTTTACACATAACACATTCAGACCTGTAAAGGAATGAAAACTTTCATTTTCAGTTTTTCTTTTTTTGTTTTTGTTTTAATCGAAACCTGAAACCGTTTTTTCATGGAAGTATGTAAAAAGTCCAACAGGCAGTGAAGGGGTGTGATGTGCATGTGCAGGTGAGATTCTCTACCCAGTTTTCATCCTCGTGATATGGCATCCTTACTGTCAATTGTCATACCACTTACCCTACTAGTCGCCATGCTTACGTTAACGTCAGCTGCCTCACTAAGTGCAAAGTGTGAAGCCTTGTTAGATGAATCTTGGATTGGATTCTTTACTTTCTTCTCATCTCCCTTTTGCTCAAAATGAAAATTAATTAGTTCATTTTTGGTGATGTCTGCACATATAAGTTCACCTTTCTCTCACTTGACACCAGCTGTGTCATTACAGAACACTCTGTGATTGGTGCATTGCAGCCTGTGGAATTGTGGGACTTGAACGATTAGCAGCGATAATTGTAAACTGTACCTGCACACTGTGCTCGGAAATTATTTTTCTGGTTCTCACATTTCTATTTTTAGGGGCAAATGTGAGTAAAATCCTCACACTGAAAAGCCCTGCTCACGGAAACACACACATACATTCATACACAGTAAATCTCTGTGGAAATATAAGGTAAATGCGGGATTTGTTCCCTTATGGTATCTACGATCTACATATCATTCTCTTGTATACTATATACAGTATCATTAGACAGATAAAGGCTGTAAATTGTAGTGAAAGCTTTAAAGGTAACTGTTGTCATACACAATTGAATAAAGGGTTAACGTGCTGTAAATACTCATCTGGTATTTTTGGTCTGCCTCTGGCCCCTTCCTGTCCGGAGCCTGTGAGTCTGGACACACAGACTAAGGGCCAAAGTGCTCCTGGCTTGCTAATGCTGCACGGACACACACACATGCACACACATGCACATGCATACACACTAAAAGAGGGACCTTTCTTTTGCAAAACCCCCTGGCATGTAAAGTGCACTGGGCTTGATCACATACTGTATACAGTACAAGGGGAGAACCCGATATTGGCTCACAGTATCATTCAAAAACTATTGATTTTTTTAACTTTTCATAAGAGGAAGGTGCATTATAGTAATATGATGCCTGCTCATCGCTGCACGATGATGAATGGCTGCGGATAACTCCTCAATCATTTGAGCCTCTGCTTACTGTTAATGTGCACCGCTTCAAAGGTAATTATCTGAAAATGTGTTTATTTAAGGCTCTACATGTCGCATTTCAACATGAATGAGTTATTATCATAGTCATTGTGATCCATCAGTTTAAAACAAGGGATCGTGAAGGAGACTCATTATTCACTGTGTAACTCTAGGTCAGATTTGGAGGGGAATCCACTCAACAACTTTGAAACAAACAAGAAAAGAGCACAGGGGATCGAGAATGGCTGATTTCCAGATAAAGGAGTGAAAGGATGACTGAAATATTTTAGATATCTTTATCATCCTTAATAAAGGCAAAGAGAAAGTCCTTAAAGGTTGGAGAGATGTTTACATTAGTTAATCCCTGGTTTGAGTTTGAGCTTGCATGTACAAATGTGTTATGTGTAAACATGTACATCCAGATATGCACAGGTAATGCTGTCTGTACAGATACAATCAACGTCCGACTTATTGCAGTAATAAAGCAGGATAAAGCTCCACTAATGCAGCACAGCTGTTATTTTTACCTCATGATCCCATGTTGAAACCAGGCACCTTGCATGAACAGATGAGTTGAAGTTAGGGGCTGTTTCTAAAGAGCAAGCACAGTGGCTGAGACGCCTTTTCAGATAGTTAATAGCTTTACTCTCTCTGTGGATGTCAGTTTCAGTTGATTTTGCTTTCGATAGCTTGACGCCCATCAACTGGTAACTAACCAGTTAAATGATGTGAAATACAAGAGGTCTTTCCTTCTTGTCCAGCGCTCCATTGACTCAGTGAGCTGTAGCGCCACATTCCAAAGTGTCATCTATTCAGAGCTGGTGAAATTTGAATCTAATTTTTTTTTTGTCACTTTATATATTTTCTGTTGGCCTGGTGAGTAAGCAGCTTCATTTTGAGCCGTAAAACCCTTTTAGCATCGTTAACTTTGTTAGCACCACTAGCTATGTCGTGCTAATGGCACAAACAGAGCTAACAGTAGTTATCAATGCTGAAGGGGGTTTGTGCCTCAAAATTTAGCCACTAACTCACCGTTGCGACCTGGGGGCAGACTGGAGGATGGGTCAAGTTTTATAGAAACCAAAACGTTTTTGGGTTGGGACGACGTACATTTACAAGCAGTAACTGCCAAATGAGCTAGTTAATGTTAGCTCCCACCAGATGCTGGTGGTGCACAGTGCAGCATACTGAAGAGCAGAAAAATTAACCTGTAGACATGCATAACTGATCAAAAATATTTTCGGGATTAATCAGTTATCAGCTAACGGTTGACATCCTCAGCCAAAGTGCAATCCTGACTTGTATCCTATGTTATCTTGATGTGAAATAAACAGTTACATAGCTTATTTAGACTCAGTTTAGTTTGACATTTTTCTTTTTTTCGAGCAGGTTTACAATACAAATCATGTTTTATTATTTAATTAATTTAGGTACATTGTTAAAATATCATGTCATATTTGTTCTATTTTTTGGGCAGCTTAACTTATAACTCTGGTATACATTTGGATTACGGTATTTTTCTGACATAAACAGATACAGACACAGATAGTAGCTTTGCATTATACTCCTAATGAGTTACATGCTATTCTGCCAATCAGTTTGCAAACAAAAAAGACCGAAAAACGTACCAAGGTGCCGAAATAGGCAATGTAAAAGAAGACGTGAACAGTGCAGCATTTAAAATATTTAAAGAAGTAATTTTGAAATTGTTTTATATGGAAGGGATTACACTCAATACATTTGTTAGACCTCAAGGACACACACACTGCACTGTGGTGAGAAACACTAAATGTAGACATAACTTTTGATTGTTTAAAAGAAATCTCCTAAAGGCACCTTTGACAGACGGCGAGACATCTGTGTGTCCAATCCTGTGAGTTGATTCTGGTCTGTTTTTTACTCAGTGTTTGATAGTTCAAACTGTTCTGGAGTGTCTTTATTTCCCATATAGTTCCTGAAAAAACAAAATGTTTAAGCACCATAAAAAGGAAATAACCATTGGGACATATAATTAAATATATGATTCCTGAGTAAAGCTAAATTGATTTTGCAGAAATAACTTAAGATAATAGGAAATTGCATTCTAAGCAGCACTGCAGAACAACAAAAATAAAAGCATGCCTGGTCATTAGCATCTACATAATCAGGCTATGACTGCTTAAGAAAAAGGCTCTTACTCAGCAGTATTAGTTTATAGGAAGTTGTAATGGCTGACATAAAAATACAGGGGGAATGACTGTCCCCATCATATTACAAGGGCTATTCCGCTGCTGTTTTACCTTCATAGTCCTCCTGGATGATTACAACGGCAGCACAGTGGGAGGTGAAATAAAGCTGTACGGCAGGCTCTATAGCTAGCATCAGATGACTTAATCAGGCCATAAAGAAGGCCTCACTTACAGATGCTGTGTTGCCCCTGTGCTCTGCATTTCAACAGCCCCAGGGAAGGGTGAAATATGCTTCCTCTGAAGGTAATGTGCCCTATCTCTGTCCAAGCGGTGACAAATTTATCGCCCCCTCGACTATTTACAATCCATCCGAGCCGTGATGATCTGGCTTGTGTTATTTAAGCTGCAGAGGTACAGCCATGTTGATAACACTGCCGTTGTGAGGTGCCAACAAAGGGGCACGGCGAAAAACGAGGGGAAGAAGTAAAAAATATATTTGTTTCATGCGTGAGGTTTTGTAGTCCCCGCATGAACCACCTCAGCTGGTTCACCATGACATGATTAAAGTAAACCAAAACTGGCATGCATTAAGGAGCTGCATTCAAGGAAGTACTGCAGCTTGAATCATAAAAGCAGATGTATTCAGGGTGGGATAATCTCATGTTTCGACCACATTGTCATGGTCTTCCAGAGCCAAGTTCTGCCACAGCAGCATTGTAAAGATGTGGGCACTGTCAAACCTCAAGGTGTAGTCAAAAGCATGCACAAGGCTTCTCTGTGGTGCAGCACCCATACGATGAATTGAGAGTTTAAAAAATTGGAGGCACACTTTAGCTACAATTTGGTTGAATGCAAAGCTGATTTACATCCTTTTCTCTTGTATCCAGAACTTTTTATTCCATCCAGAAAAAAGGATTAACAACCGAATAATAATGCCAATATTTCAAGTGCCTACTGTGCAACTACCTTGGTTAAATAGCCCAAGTTTCCAGAAAGCAATTAAAATGAAACCAGAGGCAGGTGATAATTCTCTCAAACACAACAAGAATTTCTCTCAGAAAGCTAATTAGCTTCTCACATTTAATGAACCTAATTAGGTGCATTCCAAACTACCACTCACAACGGTATTACAGTATTGATTTACTTATGTGTCCAAGATGTATACAACCTCAATCAGTAAAAGCTAATTTGCACTTGCTAAATTATGAATGATATGTGTCCACTACAATGAATAGCCGACAATATTCTCATATAACGAAACACACCTCACGAGATTAAACTGCACAAAATTTTAATTCTAAATCTGCCTAATTATGAAAATGTGTCCAAAAAAATGTGCAGAGAAGCAAAGAGTGTTCTGTCTTTTACCTCATTTATACATTAGAGGACTGTACACGAATCAAATAGCCAAATGTGCATGAAATTAACTTCACAGGAAGAACAGTATCATTCAACACAAACACACAGCTCTACACACACACACACACACACACACACACACAGCACACTCTTTTGAACCATCAAACAAATGATCCACCTCAGCCAGTGTGCAGACTCATCACTAAATGTGCTCCATTATGCTGAGCAGCTCCAGTTTGCATGTTAGCACAACAGAAGCTGCTGGACAGGCCATAAAGAGGAGCTGCAGGTCGCTGAGAGGGCTGAACGGCTATTTGAGCAATTCTTCTGTACATTTAACATGAACACAGTGCCGTGAGGTGGGGCAATTACTACAGCACACACACACACACACACACACACACACACAAGGCTACATTACTCTCCAAACATCTTAAAGCCGTAACCTGGTGTTTCCTTGTTTGATTTTTTTGTCTCTCAGTGACACAGTTTAGACTCTGAAATTAACCATCCAAATAAAATACAGGAATAGACGATAATATTAAAAAAATATATACTATGTATGCAGGATTTCCTAAAAATTCCTTTCAATCATCACGTAAAACCCACTATAAGTTTGTGGTGGTGTATTTTTCTGCGGAGACTTTGCCCTCTGCCTGTATTTTCTCATTTTCTTCTTGTCCTCTGTGTTTGGGACGTAATGGCGTGGACCTCCACAGCACTCAGGTGAGGTTGGGGCTTAATAAAAAGGTAGCATCCAGGTGCCAGATTGTTAGCAGCAGGCATCCAAGAAGCACAGCACTTGAAAAAACGCAAATATAGCGAGTTGAAATGCCAAGTGAGAGTGAATCAGGGCTTGGCTTTTACGTTAACTTTCACTGGTGAGCTTGTGAACAAACAATAACAGACAATCCTGCATAGTATACCTTTAAGCACCAGCCCAGCTGGCCACCGAGCCCCTAAATCTGGTAGCCAAGGCACATTTTTGATGGCCCAAATGTAAACTTAAAAACAAGAGCCTACAAAAAAAAGCAATTTCATGCATCTTAACACAGCCTTTCTTAACTGTGACACTAAGAGATATTGAAAGACATTAACAGAATGAAAATATCATCGTAAGCATATGGTATATTCTTTCACAGTCTCACTGTATTATCATCTACTGTATCGTTGTTAGACACACAAACGTTACTCAGCTGAAGCACTTCAGTAAAGTTGCATTTATTTACTGTAAACTTGTTGTATTGTCACATTAAACCACAGTTTGCTTTAACGCTTTAACACCATACACACTGCAGAACTCTTTCGCACAAAGACGAGCTCTACTGTAGTCACATGATTCACTTTGTCATTCACAAAGTAATAGCTATGCATACGAAAATCCCTTTTTTCCCGGAGGCTTTCTGTTGAAGATCTCTTTTCTGCCCACGCACTCATAAGCATGTTAACTTGCTGAATCAACGAATGAACTTCCACTGGTACGTCATACGTTCCCGGTTCCCATCGCAGTGCGAAACGGTCGCTGAAGTTCCAGATTTTCCAATTTTTATGAATAAGCGTATGACATGACGTTGAGCCACTTTTGTATTTCAGGTCATTTGCATCTTGTCTATCGCGCTGCCCAGCGAGAATACACGTCTTATCGCGTCTTTGCATGTAATTCTCTTGCGCAAATTGTTTTATTCGAGCCCGGTATGAACAGAACGTTGGCCTTGAGTCCTGGCTTGGCTAGCCAGCGATGGGTGCTGTTTGCTGTTTTTGTAGAATGTTGAACTGAAAGTGGCAGATGAACTGGGATGTTTGGGGAACTGTAACCTTTCCGTAGTGACGGCTTGGCGTATTGGGATTTTTGTTTTCTAAGTTAACCTTTCTTTAGACGGATATCAAGGCATCAAGACACGTAGTCTCATTCTCAAGAGCCTGATAAAGCTCAGGGGCCACAGGCAGGGGCCACCTACAGGCAATATTTGGTGCCACAGGAACTTTTTGTGGCCACAGGCCATTGGGCCAGGGGTAAAGTAGACCCTGAAATTAGTGGATGTTAATACAGTGCACCTTATAGTAAACAGGAGGGGATTTGGGGAGGGACACTAATTCATGTATGCTTTGCCACAGTAAGCCTGCTCACAGCACACTGTAGCTATGAATGCAGAGAAGCCTTCCTGCTACATTTCACAAACAACTAAACTGGTTATGGACAGCTCCGATCTTTATCATGACTCCTGTGCTGATCTGTAATTGTATGCTTATGGGGAGTAATGAGGTCAGAGGCTACTCACCAAATACCAGCTTTCTACACTCTCTGTCTCATCTGTTCCCCTCTGGCTGATTGAACTGTTCATAAGATCAATTGAATCAGGAAATATCTGGCACTTCACATCAATGACCAGAAGAATGGACTGAAATCTTGATTCGAGACACCAGACACCAAACCTTTATGAAGTATGAGACAGTGCAGAGACTACGGAGCCTGTTTAACTTCCCCTAGATGGCTCTTTGTGTCCGTTACTCTGGAAACTTCTCCCGTATCTTCAAAGCTGTCTTATCTCAAATCCCTCATTCTCTTAATGTAACAGGATGCCAGCTGGATATCTGCCACGGGGTCATATTGTTGGGCTCGATTGTGAGAACACTGCAGTGTTAGCACAACTAGAGGCAATAATATTCCTCTTCTAAAGGGCAATACGGCTCTGATGGAGAACTTTATGGTATGAGACAGTTAAGTCATCAGGAGTAAACAATGAGATCTAACTGCTGATGCTGGTAACTAGGCAAGCAGATGATGATCAGGATGATGGAAACAATTACGCCATAACAGCACCAAAATGAAAGCTTAAGATATTTCCAAGTATCTATCGTACATATTTTAAAATTAGCTTTAAATCACACAGAGTAATTATCCAGAGGTACTTTGGATAGACTTGAACCTGTGCATAATTATCACTTGACTGCCTCCATACTGTGCGCACATGCTTGCTGCACACACTCAGAAAAACACCATTTTCACAAACTACGGGATATTTTTTTCTCTGCTGAAATGCACTGTGCAGGTGTGATTGTCACTGTAATTATCAGAGGTCCTGTTTCTTTGGTCATTATAACTCTTGGCGTTTTCCACAGCCATTCACAGTATGTTTCATTATTCTACTCAGGATCAGCCCTTCAAGGCCTGAGGGACTGAGCCCATTCAGAGTTTTAATAGTGTAAAACGTAGTGCCCTGTGTAATTATTGTCCTCATTATTATTACTTATCAGGCCATCTTGACAATTAGTTAGGATTAAATTCACTAATTTCTGCATTTGTTTGGATCTTGACGGGGACCTATTATGCTTTTCCATATTTTCTGTCATAATATTACAGTGTCCGACATTCATATTAAATTGACCATAGTTTCAAATAACAAGTTAAACATTTGTAAAACGAATCCCTTTGAGCAAAACCTCAGGCTTGAGACGGTTATGAATACTCTGTTTCCACAGTCTGAGGTCAGTTTGTGACGGATTTCTTTGTATGGTGCAAGTGTTTACACTACGTACACTGCTACATGTAGCAACATGCTAACGTAGCTACACTGAAATTTGTTGCCAGAATTGTTCATTTCTCCCCAATGTCAGATTATATTTCTGCTGGAAAATGTCCACTTGTGTTGAGAAGCTTTTACTGGTGATTTTTCATGGTTGAAAGTGCCACTGTTTATCGGTTCAGTCATTCCCCGGCTGCACTGACGGTGCTGAGACGCAGAGATACGTAGAGACTCTTTCAAGAGGGGGGCTTAAAGACACAGGTGTTAAAATGGAGTGTAACGACAGGTGTACAGTGTTTAAAGTGTTTTTTGAACATTAAAGCATGTTCATATGTTCTGGGAGAATCCTCAGATGCAGCCATGAACCTGAAAATGAGCGTAATATCTTTTATAACGTCTTTCATTTGTTTCTTCATATGTTGGAGTGGTTGCGTATTAGCAGACCGTGTGACATGACCTGCTAATTTGTTTATGGCATCTACACCAAATCGCTGCAAAGCCCATAGACCTGTCTGTGGGAGACTTTGTGATTAAGGGTTTTGATTTCAGTAAATGATTTACTGCCTTGCTCGGGATGCCTTTTGACATCCTGTGGAGTAGGCCTGCTGACCTTGAGCTTGTTTCATCACCTGTGGGTTTTATACTTAATGTACTGTAAGCAGGAGAGGTTAGCAGACTGAGCACCTTTTAATAAATCTTAAAAGGTTCTTCTTCACATGTTATCTGGCCAAAGAAATGCTGCCCAAAGGTGACATTGACAGAAACTCTTAGTCTCTGTTGTAAACACACATCGCAGCATGAATAATCCCAGTGAGCCGAGAACAAGGTGTGGCTGCAGTAGTCTCTTGTCTGTAAGTCATGAGATCTGTTAAGAACATGAGTACAGGAAAATTGTGTTACTGATAAATTTGTCTTTGGGGCAGTGTAAGATCTACATCTGCCTTGTTTGCACTTTTTGTTGATTGTAAAGTCGATGATTAATGGAGAGTTATTTCAAAATATCTGATGTGGGACTTTTGTTGAGATTTTGTTCCACTGGAAGCAATATATCAATTTAATATCTGAAGTTTGATTGGTGACGAGCTTCAACTGCAGAGATCGACATCATGCAGTCAGAAACTTATCCATTCTCTGCAATATTTTACAGCAGCATCGATAAGCTGGTGGAAATGATGGATGTCCAGCTTGTATTTAATTTTTAGAATGAACCAAACTGTCTCTGTGTGGTCAGCCTCAGCTCGCCAGTGGAATTTTAATGCACAATACTGAATATTGTTGATATGATAATTAAAGTCTCAGTCCCTGACAGCTTCTTACTGTCTGGCCTCAGTGAGATCCAGTAATCTTTCCATCGTCACAATAAGTTTGGTGTTACATCTCTTGGTTGGGGCACCTGCACAGTGATGTAAAGTATAAGGCTATTCTCATGCACTGTCTGTACATTTTCCTACAAAAAGTAATGCACCAAATTCATACCCGATATCCCAAGTTATGATCAGTGTTGGGCTTGTTAATTTAAAAATGTTATATCACTCATTACTTGTTACTCTTTTCCAAAGTAATAATATTACTTTACTTCCTGCCAACATTCTTTTTTTTTTACACTACTCATTATATTACTTTTCCGTTACACCCCATAAAATTGGGAATTGCATATCTCCTCAAAATTCAGATGTGTGTAGGTAAGCGTAGCTTAGGGGGTTAAGGGGGTCTTCCGCTGCGTTTTCCCAAGGCTCTGCCTCGAAGATGGAGAGTCACTCGTGGAGCAAAATTTCATCCACCACATATCCATCCACAAGCTTCAGTACTTCTTTGTAGCCTGCGGCTGTCTGCGATTAAAATCCAGTTTTGGTTGTTAAGCTAGTACAGCCAGCCTCTGGGGATGAGGACTGCTCCCATTCGGTGGGGTGTATTTCCTGGAGCTTCACGTTGTGCTGTCGGTCATAGTAACTACCTGCAGCCATAGTGTTCCTGTCATCTTTCCACCCGACAGAATCAAAGTAATGGTATTAGTTGTAGCTGCCAAGGTAAGCCTTTCCATCTGCCAAACTAGCTTGCTGCTTCATGGCGTGCCTACGCAGTGTAACGATTACTAAGTCAGTCCACTGATGTGATGTTTTATTTCATGTCAGAAGTGATGTGAGAACAAAAGTAACATTGTAAGAAGTTGTTTGGATTTGGGGTAACTGCAATTTTATTACTAAAATTTCATTTGTAATTAGGTACACTACTTGTTACTGGAAAAAGTAATGTCATTACTTTGTGGATAAGCCACGTATTTTGGGAGGCTGCGATCATGTGTCGAATGGGCCGACAGGAGAAAAGAGGAAGGCGATCACAAGCTTCACACTTTAAGTCATTTTAAGGCACATCATCAACATGTTTGTCATCCCTTATTCTAACTACAATATCTTTACTTGCTAAAACATAAACTGTTACTTCACCTTAACATAAACTGTTACTTCACCTTAACATAAACTGTTACTTCACCTTAATTTTGTAACTTTACCTTGAAGACAAAACGTCAACCCTGGGGCGCTAATTCATAGGATATCATACAAACTGTAGTGTGTGCATTTTTGTACGATATCATACAAACCACTGCATGAGGATGTGTGGAAACCTCTCAAATGTCACACCTTCCCACTGACAGTCCTCACCGGCAGGTAAAAAGGAGCAGTCCAATACTGTCTGTGATGGAGGAAGCTGTTGCTGTCTTCACTCATCTACAACAGTATAGAATTAGCAGTGTCAAAGACTTTGCAGTGCAAAGTGAATTATATTGTAAAGCGTTTTAAATTGCAGAGAAAGTGGGGTAAAAAACATTGTAGTTACCTCCAGTGGGTTGAGTGCCCATCACATTCTGCTCCCTCTACAAACCAGGCCCAACATGATCGGCACAAGGATGGCCAACATGCTCCACTGTGCACACATGCCTGTCAAACTGCCACAAAAAAATAAATAAATAAGTAAAATAAAATGAAATAGAAATCAATGGCTGGACCTCAGTAGAATGTGCCAGTGTTTTAACATCCCCTGTTGGTTTGTCAGCCTCTCTCAACACGCGTGCTCCCAACATCCTTCGCCTCTTCCCTGTGTCAATACGATTCCCTTCCACTTGTCCTGCTCGCCAACTTCTCTCAGCATTGGCTTAGAAATTATGATTGCTTATTGTACTGTGACTTTCCCAGCCACTGCCTCTCAGTCACCTACACACACAGTTTACTTCCTCTATTGTAGCCTCAGGTCCCTTGCCTCCCTCGTGCTCTCCATCTACACCCCCACCCCCAATTCTCTGCTTCCTCTTGCTCTTCCTCTCCATCCTCCATTCACTTCAGTGCCTTTGTGATCGGAGTGACAGGCTTTACAATATGTCGCTGTGGATCTACCTCACCTTTAATATTTCAATAAAATGCCAATGCAGGGTGGTGTAGGACCCTGGGGAATGACTGGCAGAAGCCTGTTCTGCCTTTCTCTCCCTGTCTGGATTTTATTCTCTCTTATCTACCCTTTTCAGTCAAGACAAAAGGCTAAACAAACAGCCACAACCGGTAATTATCGTAGACAATATAGAGGAGAGGTGGATCCGTGTTCAGTTATAGCTGAGGACAAAAAGTCAGCAGAGCCTGCAATCTGAGTTGTTGGTGAAGCTAAAAAAGTGAAGTAATGCGAAAAAATATAAATATGTATTTGTTAAGAATTAAGCAACACCCCTGTGGAGCTTTGACAGCCCCTTAATGGTTGAGTCAGAAGTGTTGAGAATTGTGTAAAGAAGCCTAAAAGTGGAGGTGACGAATTTGAAGTGAACACCACATTTATTAGAAATAGTACAAAGCGCCTATCTGCAAAGTCATGAATAAAGTAAAAATATCTACTGCAAATGCAAAAAAAAGTCATTTGTGTAATGAATGGAGGCCAGAAAGCATGAAAAAGGTAGATTATAATGTTACATTCTACTAATTTCACAGTTTTAGCCACGCTAGCAGCACAGCTCTATGAATGCTAATGTTGGTGGTCGGGGTGTTAGTCAACCATTTTGGTTCTAGCTGAAATATCTCAACAACTATTGGATGGATTGCCAGGAAATTGAGTACAGACATTCATGGTCCCAAAAGAATAAATCCTACTGACTTTGCTCATCCTCTGACTTCTCTAGGGCTTCCCCCTGAAAGTCAAAGATTCAGCTCACCCCTCAGTCGACTGAGATTCGTCATGTTCGAGCAACACCTTTCAGTACTACTGGGGACATTTTGGTCCCCAGGTTAAGTTACAGAGTGAGCCTTCCTCAGTTTCACGCAGCTGTCCTGTACAGACAGCTGCAGACCCAGACATAGGGTGAGTCTGTGTGAGATGGAGGCAGCTGCTCTGATTAAAAGAGGCTTTGCCCGGTCACGTTCAGAGCTGCTAGGCTAATTTATACAATGTAAAATGCCATAGGCTTGTGCTAATAACGTTAGCATGTTGTATTTGTGGGGAAAATATATCCAGATAAAGACAAGTGTTTGTCTGTGAATGCTGCGAGTTATAGTGAAACTGATTTGTGTACTTGTGTTTGAAATTATTGCTCTTAAGCCATGTTTAATGTGTGTTTAATGTGTGTTTTGAATCATATAAATTTAACAGCTCTTCACAGAAACCTCCGCCACCGACTAGTGTTTTGGAGGTGTAACTGCAGAGTGACACAGACACACCACAGCACAAGTATAAATGCTCACAGTGGTGTAGGCCACGTGTGTAGGCTACGGTGTAGGGTCTGCTGCACAAGTATAAATCCTGCTTTAGTCCAGTAAAGGCGTAGACTTTTCCTTTAGTGCCACCATGAGATTGATATTTGTGGTTCAGAGGGAAATATCTCAGCAGCTCCCGAATGTATTTACAAAAAAATTTACCAGATAATAAATCTGAATAACTTAAATGATCCCCTAGTTTTTCTTGTAGTGCCACTGGCAGCTTGACATTTTAGGTTCAGAGTGAAATGTCTTGAAAACTGGGATAGACTGATGTGGAATTAAGCGCAGATATTAATGTCCTACTGACTTTGGTGACCTGCCCTTTTCTCTGGTGCCACTGTAAGGGTGACATTTTGTTTTTGTTTTTTTCTTAAAAGATCTCAACAATTATTTGATTGATTGTCGTGGAATCTGGTGCATTCATGTTCCCTTAGGACAAATTTTGGTAACATTGTTGATCCCCTGACTTTCCATCTCACACCATCATCGGATCAAACATTTCATTTGTCCAATTCTTTGGTTTATAAAGGAATATCTGCAGTACTGAAAACATTGCCATCAGCCTTAGCTGTGCTTTGCTTTCAGTGCTAATTAGCACTTAGATAGTGAACATGGTAACTATTACCTGCTTATCATCTGCATGATACCATTGTCCCTTTGAATATGTTAGCATTGAGCTAAAAGCACTGCTGTTTATGTCCTCACAGAGCCGCACTGTGGCTTTAGGCACAGTCTTGTTAAACCAGGAATTCCCTTTTAGATTTGCCCAAAAAGCAGCATAACTGTATTACATAAAACAAAAGTATAATACATAATCAAAATGCCCCCAAGTGTAAAGTCATAATTCGTTATAAATGCCCTCAAAAGGCAGCAGTTTCAGGAGCAAAGCAACCTATTAGCCCAGCTTTCACTTCCACTGCCAACAAATAAAAGCAAACCACATTTCACATATCCTTGAATTGATGCCAATTAGACAGCAAATGAATATTTATCAAGGTCTTATCTGAAGCATCTCCGAGCTAAATGTGGTTAAACCTCCTTGAGTAAACTCCTGATAACAGATGATATCTAAAATAGATGACTGCGCACCGTGACTAAAGAGCATATTTACTTTTCCCATCATTATCTTCCATCAGCTTGTCTTGTTATTGGGTTACTGTAAAAATCTCTATTTATTTGCCTGACACAGATCTTATTTTTTTAATCAAGGATGTCAATTTAGCGTTTTAAAACTTATTTCTTATAGTGGGTGCGCCTGCAATACAGAGAGATGATGTTGCCATGTCCCTGAACTGGAGGATTTGTCTCCAGCACAATAACCACAATGAAAACAACCTCTTGTATAAAGATTCAGGATCAGTCGACAGACATCACTATGACACAGTATCCTAACACAGATCTAGAAAATTATGTGTGCGTGTGTGTATGAGAGAATGAGAGATTGAGACAGAGAGAGACAATACTCCAGTCTCCAATATTAGAACATGGCCTGGGGATAATGGTTCGCACTGGGGCCTTTGAATTCTTAATCCAGAAGACAAGAGGCATGGATTAATCATGGAGGAAATCTATCTAAGCGACAGGTCAAGTATGTTTGATAGGCATTAGCAGGGGGCAGAGTGTTAATACGCAAGGTTAAAGAAGCTGCCGATGTGATCACTTGAGCAGATGATGAGACATTTTTAAAATGCATCCAATGGTCTTTCATGGTTGTGGAGTAAACAAGGGCACTCTAAAGTGTTTATTGAGTGTTTTGTGCCTGAATGAAACAGGGAAGTTGTTAAAAAGAGGTTGCAGAAAAATTCATAGTGCCTTTGGGTAAACTGTGTGCACCTTAGCCTATTGAAAATTCCACAAACTGGAGCATTTTAAATGAAGAATCTGTGGGAATCAAAACTGATTAGGTAGGAGTAATGGCATACATATTAATGATTGTGTATATAAAACACCGTCCTGCTGTGGGCTTTAACTGCTTATGGAAACTCTTTTTATCATGAAACTGCTGAAGTATTTCATGTTTTTATTGGACTCTCACCATGTTGATACTAGTGCTTTAACCACATTATCTGATCTTAGAATGACATCTTCAAAGTTATGATCCTTGGGGCCAATGCCACATATACATGGTATATTTCAGGGTGACTATGGCTCAGAGGTAGAACAGATCGTCCATTATTTGGAAGATCAGCTTGTCGATCCCCGGCTCCTCCAGTCCCCATGTGGAATTTTCAGTACCCAAGATACTGAGCCTCAAATTGCTCCTGATGGCTGTTCCATTGGTGTGTGAGTGTATGTGAAGGGTTACTGAGTAGCAGGTGGCACCATGTATGGTAGCTTCAGCCACCAGTGTGTGAATGGGTGAATGTGACATTTATTGTTAAAGTGCAGTCCATTCACCATTACAGTATTCGAAAATGTAGCTTTTACGTGCGTTACGGCCTTTTGTCTTCGTGCTAACTGCGTTTTCAGTCACTGAAAATGGATCTTTTGCAAAACTCAATCTTTTCAGTCACTGAAAATGGATCTTTTGCAAAACTCAATCCAGGCTGAAGATTTTAAGAAACTCAATTTTCAGAGTTGACATGTAGACAGGGAGAAGAGAATGTGCCGTTGTCTACTTTGAAAGGCGTCGTAAGTGAGGCAACGTTTCGTGCAATGACAGACGTAGCTAAAATAGTGCTGGCTCTAACCTTGCAAATGAGACTTTTTACATGTTTACACATATCTGCCCTGAGACCATGTGTCCTCATATGAGGACATCCCATTTTGGGTTTACTTGACCTTATACTCCATTCTCCTTCACTTAGACCTGTTGTCCACATTCATGGATACTTTTTTGTGCCATCTAGTGGCAGTAAGAGCACAATACACTAATCCATGTAAAAACAAGATGGCAGCCATCTCTGCCAAGTCAATCTGCAGCTGATCTTGACACCAAAGTGGACAAGGTCCAAAACCTGATCACATCTTATGGTTTAAAATTGTTTATTTATGATGAATAATGTTTGTCGTTTGATATGGCAACAAATTTGACCAATTTTAGCAACAGTAACAAGCTAAGACACTGTTAATTAGGCAGCACTTGTTTGAAGACATTAGGACTTTATTATCATTGACAATGTTGAGTTTTTTATTCTTATCGGGTTCTACTGATTCTAAATAGCTAGTAGAAATTAAAAATGCATACCAAATAAAAGTTCAGGTCTCAGGAGGATAAATGTACATTTACTCTTCCATTATACTAAGGAACAGAGGTGTCAAAATGTACTCTGGAGGTCGCTGTTCCAGGTAGCCTTCCAGTAGAAGGTTTTTTTCAGGCTTGTGATTGGCCAACATTTTCTCCTTCTTCTATGTATGGCTATCTAAGATTGGGGATATTGCCGCATGTTGCTTTGGCATGCTTTGGACAGTGCTTTAATTGTGTTTTCTGCTTTTTTGTTAAGACAAACATCTTTTCAAAAATACCTGCATGCGTATGGACCAGGAGTAAGAGTTTGTGAAATTGTACTATTTATGGTAAATATATTTGAATTCTTTAATTACCTCTCTTTACAAATTACCTGCCTAGGCTCATATTTATAGGAAACAATTCATCTCATCCAGTGTTTGACATCAATTTTACGTCATTTATAACGGCGACACTGTGTACTGTTCACAGCTGTAGTAAGTTACTACTGAGGCAAACCCAACATTTCCTGCTGCTTCTAGCTCCCAGCATATGAAAAACAATCAACTGGCAAAAGACAGGGTGGCTTTTATTGTGAAGTGATCACAGAAAATGCAATGTATTTGTGACGTTGTTGTTGCTCATGGCATGATGGAAATAGGCCAATCACTGACTGATTTCCTTAATAAAACAATGCAATTTGTTTGGCTGCACTGGAGACAGATACACGCTTCTGTTCCTCTTTTGTTGTACTTCTCACAGACCAGTAGTATTAAAGTGCACTTTTCATCCGTATCTGCAGGTGTGACTAAATCTACCAGGACTGAAATCTTAAGGACTAAAACTTTTATTATTATGTATATGATCTTTTAAGTATCACGTTTGTCAAGAAAAGTGTACAAGAATTTACTTGCAGCAAAAGATAATCATTCCTTCCAGTAATATAGTGTGAAGAAGCCAGACTGTTGGGCAGGTCCAGCAAGACTTGAGGACAACACATGAAACAGAACAGGTTTTTTTGTTTTAGTCTTTCTCTTGTGATGAAGCAAACATGGGTATTTGGTTTGGATTCTATTTAGCTCTTCAGCTTAATTTGGTTGTTAAAGTCAGCATATTTTACACTTTATGCATGTTTATGAACTTTAGTTCAAGCTTTCTTTATCAGCCCACCCAACATGCTGGTGAGACCTTGCTACTAAAGACATGCAGTGAGTCTAAAGTCTGTGGATAACTCTGGAGGAGAAAGGCGATACCTCTGTCGCCTTTGCTTCAGTTCATTCAGACGTGAGCTTGATCAATGCTTTGGCTCTGTATGGACTGGGACTGGTGTTCTTAGGCGTCACTGCACTCGTTTGTGTAGACTACCCTCCAGTCCCTTAACCCCCACCAGCCCAATCACACTTCTGAGACTTTAAAATGAGAGTAGTAGTAGTTAAAAGACTCACTGATTCCTGATAATGATATGCTGCCTTTTTTGAGTCTTCTTTTTAGCTCCTACTGTATCCTATCCCGTTTCTTCCACACTCACTCCCAGCGATACTGTCTGCTCCACTGTGTGACCTCAATGACAAGATAAGCAGCAGCTAGATCACCAGCCACAGTCAGTCAATTGTTCAGTGATCAAGCATCGAGATGACATCATTATGCGCTGAAATATTAGCCGAGCCCGGCTCTATCTGCCCAGTTCCACATTCCTGTCACTTCTCCCTGGCCCCTTTTTGCATATTCATTGATGGTGTGATCTTCTTGACGTGTACCCAAGGGAAGCAGGGGGATAACCTGAAGTATTCATCTGTGCCCGTGTTTATCTGGGCTGCAGCACGGGGGGTGGGTGTTAGGGTGCAGAGCGGGCCAGCCGGGGCTCAACTGGGTGTGTGCATACATGATTTATGTGGCTTATACATAGAAACGACCTTCATCGCAGCCGAAGCCAAAGCTCTTTACCTCCATGTTAGACTGCTCTTGATCACTGTAGGCATGATGATACCGTACAAGAAATGTCACATTACAACACATAAGATGGGAGATCTGTTGCTTTAAAGATTCAATCAGGGTTTCTCTTTTATAGCTTTTGGGTTTTATGTCTGGACTTGAAAGTGGTGTTGCTATAAGAAAAGGTTTGCAACTTTTTTATGTTCAGAAATGTCTGTTTTGCTGCTGTTTGCTGCTGATTGACACTACAGTGATTTAGCTCATAGAAGCTCAGTTCGTGAAAGATTTTACTCCTCTAAATCTCTGCTGCAAACAATATGAGGCATTTAACATTCAGGAAGCATTAATTCAGAGTAAATATTAAAGCTAGAGGAAACATAGAACACTGCAGTTTCTTCATTATTACACTATGTCATCAAGAAAGGCAGACATGTTAAGAATAGAACAGAATGGATGGATCACATAGTTCAAATATCACTTATAATGCACAAAGTGTTTTATGAGGTTTGGTGGAGGATGGCATAAAGGAGCCGAACAGTAATTAAATGTCTACAGTTGCATGAGAACAACCCCCTGACCACATCTATTAAACTACATGAGCCTGTAATGGGGCTGCTAATGCCTGCAGTGCTCACATGTGGTTTTACAAAACGAACGTGTTTCCAGTTGCTCCCCCTGCCCTTTGCTTCACTTTGACAATTCAATCCAAAATCAATTGTGCGCTTGACCGTGAGGACTTTTTAAACCCACGTGAAAACAAGGAAACATGTAGGAAATGCTTCATTCAATTGTTGTGGTTGAAACCTTTCACATGTGAGTTCACAGTGTCACGATTGCAAATACGACCTTGCATTGATTTGTGTTTTCAGTCTGACGTACAGGCCACCACAAAGCATGTCGAGCTTGTCACCTGACAAGCTTTACTATGCTGCGTCTGAGCAGGCATATAAAGGAGTCTCAAATGTGTTTGCACTGAGCCTGTTTGTGTTTGCGTCAGAGAGACTGCTTGATTTCGGCGTCTCCTTTTGCTGCATTCAAACCAGCCGTTAATTCACTTTGCTGTTGTCACATTACGTTCCTTTAATTTCCCTGAACATTTGCTTGAATCTCATCAAACACATTAAACCACAAGACGATTTCACTTGAATGTGGATGACAGCTTGTTAGTGCAGATTAAAGCCCTCCTCCTTGTTGACTGTGCGTTTTAGGGGAAATGTGTGAAAAAGAAACCATTTACCTGTCCTTATTAACACAGAACCAATCATCCGCTGCCTATAAAACACATTGGATACGCTGCATCATGTGCAGTTGTTTATGTGACAGTTCTGTCACAGCTGTCAAATATAGGTCATGTAAAACCCCGAAAAATGAGAACGCAGGCAGCATGTTTCCTCAGACGAGATTGCACTGCGGAGGTAGTTGGTGACATGTTTATCCTTATTTTATGGGTGAAATGTGTGTCTGTGTGTGTTCATTTACCTTTCCCGCTGAGAAACTGACGCTGTAAGTAGTTTTATACAGTACAGGGACGGCGTGAGACTTCACGTTTCCAAGGGCTTAGTGCAGAATGGGACTTATGTGAGGCCATGTTGGTGCCCTAAACCAGACTTTCTCTTCTTATGTTTTCCTTTCCAAATAATTTAATCAAATTTAATTCATTCAATTTCAGTCAACTTCTGGTCTGTCTCATGTCATAAACATGACAGACTCTGCATCCCAATACCCATACTACCACAGTATTTAGTATGCCAGAAAAAGATTTAGAGTATGTTCCAATACATAGTATGTCAAATGCAGTATGCCAAAAATACCAGGATGTTCTACTACATCTAGTCTGATTTTACTTTTCTGGCTATTCTGACCCACAATCCTCTGCACAGCGGATGATACGTCTCATCAGCTGAGCCTGCAGCTCAGCTGATTGAGTAGTCACAATGACAGATAACAGCACATTTAAATAACTGATTACCAGTGGAATAGTAATAATAGGAATATGAATTGCTGAAGTGAACAAAATAATCATTAATATTACAAACAACAACAGGACGTAACTTTAAGAATAATGATAACAGAGAACTGCAGATGTAACTTCACTGTTGCAAATATATTAGAATCTACAATCTGTGCAGTTATAACTAAGGTTAAACTACATACCTTGCTAAGTAACAACAGCAGAGCTCTCAGGGTTGATCTCCTTCTCTGACGAACTCAGTAAGTGGCCGTTGCTTTATCTCCAAGGTAAGGGATATAAAAGTAAGAGGGTCACAGTTTAGGGCGTGATGTTATGAGACAGTATCTCCCGATTGTGTGCATACTGTATGCAACAGTACGTAGTTTTGAAGGACACCTGCAGTACATAGAAAGAGTAAAAAGAAAGTGTATGTGATTCGCAACGCACCGATAGGTTAGTTGTGTCCCTGTTATAAGTCTTTATCCTGGCTATAATATACAGTTTGATACAGAAGATAAGAGACCTTGTTATTCATATTCCTCATCCAGGTTACTCACCTTCTGTGACTACTTTAACTTCTTTCTGTACTGAGGGACCTGATCTTTTCCTAAACCCAACTAAGTAGTTTTGGTGGACAAAGCTCAGCAAACAGATGCTGTTTCATGATGTTAACCACGTGTTCAAAACTGTGACCAGTAACAGTCAGTCGATTTGGGTGTCATTGGCAAATGGCCTACGTGTCGTTTATGTATGAGGACATATTTGAGGGTAGGAACCATTAACCTATTTGGTTGTATGGACTGGAGGACTCATGGAATATCTAACAGAACATGGTGTCTTTGTTAAAGAATCGTTCTACTTACATTATACAGCTTATAGTACACGCTATGGCCTGCATTAAAATCTTTGCAGTTTCCTATTGTATTTGGCATGTGCGTGTGTTATAATATTTTGTACAATATGTCAGGATGGGATTTAACAGACTCGCTTCAAGCTTGGCGTTAACTGTGCTTGAATCGCTTACTGTCATTTTAGAGCAAACACCTGCCTTTATAGCAATACCACAGCTTAAAATTTAGGGTGTAGATCATTTCAACTGATGAGATCATACCTGCGCACATACAGTACATGTACAGTATCCTGGTTATGAGTCTGGTCCAGGTTTTTATCATATTCAGAATGTATTGTTTGTATAGAACATAAGCAGCCTAATCTGGTTATTCATGTGACTGATTCTTACACAGCAGTGAGAGCAAATAAACTGCATGGATAAAAAATAAGCAATAGTCAGCAGTTTCAATAATGATATGACAGCAATGGTTTCACCCAGTAGAGTGTCCCCGTAGAGCCTGCTGATAGACTCCTCTAAAAAGCAGGTGTATGTAGTGTTACCATTGGCTTTATTTATAATGTAATGTATGCATAGATATAAGTGAGACAGACTTTTAAAAGTAGTTTGTCTGAAGTTAATGGCAAAACCCCCCAAAAAAAGCGAATAATAAAAATTGTCAGGATTGGACTTGGTTACAATTTAGAAGTTACAGAATATAAATTTTCAAACAAGTATCAAAACAAACCGACCAACATATGTATGTGTACTTTAAGGTTCTTCCCCTGTGTGCATTTGTATGAATGCTTATGCGTATGCATGCCCATACACAGTCAGTGCCTTGCATCAGCTGCTGCAAAGTCATGTTCCCGAGACCATTTTGCCTCCCTAAATGGCTCCTCATACTTATTTATACATTGCTGTCAGCACCTGATCATGTCCACACATCACATCAATGTAATAAGGCACAAACAAACAGCCTGATATAACTCAACAGCGCAACATGTCAGTGGTTCGTGTCGGTCACAAAATGTTATGCATTTACAACGGTATGTATGATTTCCTACTGGGTAGGTTAGGTTTAGGAAACGGAACACGGTTGGAGGTCATCATGATACATACTCAACATAAAGTGACATGACAATATGACGTTACTTATGTATGTAACTCAAAATAAGTCAACACTGACTTCTGGTTTTACACGGCACAGGAACTCCAGTCTCCCGGGTAAAAGTCCTGTGTTTGTTTGACTTGACCTTCCTCCCTATGTGGAGCTTGTTGCTCTTTATTCTACATCACCTGACTTCCTCCTTTGCTCCTGTCACCTTGCAGTGTGATGTGTGACGCGCACTTGTAGATAAAATATAGGCCTATATTAATGTAGGTTCATTAGTACGGTTTTGTATTTCTCTGTAATGTAGCACAGTGTTAACAATGTTACTGATACTATTCTTTCTCACACCTTCAACTCATCATTTCTCTCATCATTTATCATTTAATAATCACTAGGGCTGTCAACGAATATTCTAAATTCGAATTTAAATTTGAATTTGAAAGAAAAATGGACCTTCGAATGTGAATATTGATATTCGATTGTGGAGAAAAAAAACACCACCGCAGCTGTCCTCTGTGCGAGTGGGAGGTGGGAGCGGCCACGGAGCTGCGCGGCGCGGCGCAGCCGGTGTGGATGACACAATCGGTTAACATGGGCGCCGAAAGGAAACTGGCTTCGCTTCGAAGCGCTTAAAGGCTATACGCTGCGCTTCCGCAGGCGGTGTGGCCTGATGGGTCAGAGAGGGGGGGGCGAGCGAGAGGTCCGCGGTCGTTTATAACGTAATGTTATAGATAATTGTTTTATGTGTTTTAATGCGTAGGTATGTAAATGTTTTCAAAGACGTTTATGTTGAAATAAAAATACCTACAAGTAGTTATGTTTCCTTGTATTAATACATATAGAACTATGTTTTCTTGTATTAGTTTGCCCTCTTGTGGACATAATGCGAAAAAAAAAAAATTCGAATGGTTCGAACCTATGAGTTATTTTAGAAGGAATATTCGAACGTCATTTTTGAGCAATTTTGACAGCCCTAATAATCACACTCAGGCCCAATGGCTTCTCTATAATTTTAGTCAAATGAGTTGTCAGTGTGAACCCAGAGCCCGTCAGAGGTCACAGCTTTGATCACTGCAACAATATATGTGTTGACTGTCACTGTACGTCACTGTGTTTGGGAGTGTCACTTTGGAGTCACGACAATATTCAAATCTAAATGTGTCACTCAACAGCATACTCATGCATAAGCAATCCACATTTCTAAATGTTTCTAAACAAGGACAAGCAGATTAGCTCAGTAAAGTAACAGTTTTTATTTTTAGCAGATTTGATAAGAAAACAACAGCAGGAAAGTCTTGAGACTCTCAGAGAGCCTGGGTGCAGAGAGCTCTAACAAGGAGTTTCTTACAGTGCATTGCTTTCTCACATCCATCTCTTCTTACTTTACACCTGACAGCGTGAGCAACAGTAATTACCAGAGGGAGAGTCCCATTTGTTGGGAAGTACCAGCAGTTTAAAATTTGTGCATAAAACCAAAACAACTGCATTCTGTGAGTTCAGGTTACATGTCAGAAACTGGTTTTGGATTGCAGCTCTTATTGTCTTGTTTCATTTAAATATATGTATTTTAAAGCCAAATAAACAAACAAAAAACGGACAATGAGTCCAAGGAGTCTCTCTCCCAAACCTCTCCTCTTGTCGGTGTGAAAAAGCCTCTGAGACAGCATGTAGACCCACGATGTGACAGTCAAACCCTCCATTGAAACTAATTAAGTTCTAGTTTGGATACTCTTGAAGGGACAATTCTGCTCATTTTTAGTAATAAAATCTATCTTTCTCTGCCCCTTCAGGGAGAACTATGATCATAGGCCAAAAGTTTGACTCAGTCCCAGAGCCAGAATTGCCGTCTCCAGCAGGATCAGATCACAATAGCAGCTTTGGGTGCCTCAGACACTAATTTGACATGTTCCCTGTCGGAGGGAGAAGATTTAAACCTGGCAGTTTTAAAGCAAAATGAGTACTTTTTTTTGGACTGCCCCTAAATGAAAATTGAAGTGTGGAGATGTTTTAGTTTTGCAGGCACTTCAATTCATTACAACCCACAATATAGCAGATGGAGGTGGAGAAAATCCTCCATCAAGAGTCAAAGGCAGAGGCAGTTTAGAGTGTCAGTGTCAGGTTATATAAATAAAACCTTGTGGAGGGTGAGAAGGAGCAAGGTTGTGTCAAATAGAGAATAACTACCGCCTTTGTGAGGCTTTAGGGTTTTTTAATAAAGAACTAAAATCACAAACAGTAATTATTTGGCTCACACTGATGGATCAGCTTGTCGTCTGCTCTCAAATCACCTGTTTCACATCTGATCCTGACTCTCACTTAATTTTTTTGTGCTGTAAAGGAGAGCATCAGAGTAGGCTTGTCACGATACTAGAATTTCAGTAGTCGATACCAATACCAGTGAATTTCCACAATTCTCGATACTCATTCGATACCACGATAAAAATCAAAAAACAGAACTCATGTATTTCTAAATTCACTACTTTATTAAAGATGTTTCAAACTTTGAATTTACGGATATGGTGACAGACAATTAGTCTGATAATAAATGCTTGAAACGCAACGTTAAGTAACGTTAAAGACGGTATCTTGAACGTCACATAACGTTAGCCATCTGTTACAAGGTAAGTTATAACGTAAGGTAGCGAGTACTAGTAGCCACCCCTATAAACATAGTAAGCTCGCTCTCAAACCCAAATAATGTAACATACATTTCAGGATAAGTATAACATAACACAAGTGATGGTAAACTGAAACTCACTCACCTTGAATTCTTTAAACAAGTCAGGGTGTCTGTCTTTTAAGTGTTAAGCCAGGTTTGAAGTGTTTCCTCCTTTGGTCTGGAAACTTCGGAGGCACCGTTTGCACACTGGTTTTTGTGAGTTTATAATTACTCCGCTTTCATCTGCCTCAAATGCAAAATATCTCCCACACGACTCCTACTACCTGACTTTTCAACAAGCCGACGTGTTGTGGCTCCAGCAGCACTTGTAGAAGCCATTGTTTCCAGCAAAGACAGGCGTTCTTCTTCAGCGTTCGTCCTCGTCACAGACTGACGTGCGTACACTGCCCCCGTCATTTCCGACAGGAATCGACGCGGCCTGCTGAGGGCACAGTTGTATCCGGTACTCACGGTACTGAAAATAAACAGGTACCGACGTATTTTTTGCGTGTTGGCATTGACTTGGTACTGAAGTATCGGTTCTCATGACAACCCTACATCAGAGTAGCATCTGAGCTGTTCAGTTGATCTCCATCTATCCTGACCCAGTTGGATGCCCAAGTTCACGCTGTGGCTCAAACTTCTTGCCTGTGATCTCAGCACCCCCCCAAGGGGATACACTCAGAGATGTTTACTATTGACAACCCCGGAGCTGTTAAGGAGAATCAGACACTCAGCTTTATCAAACTGGCTGATCATCGACTGATAGCCAGTTTTTAGTGAAAGGTCAACATCAGCAAATCAGTAAACATTTTCTCTCTCAACGCTAAACCATCATACACACCAGTATGCTTCTATTTTAAGGGTACAGAATATGAAATGGATTTATCAGCCCCATCCCCCCGTCATTAGAAGAGAAATATTCATATTAAACTCACTTGTTCTGTTCTCAAGACACTGGTTTTAACAGGCGTCCATCCCCTAACGGCTGAGTGAATAGGGAACAGGAGCATAAAGAATACTGAGAGGCCGCGGATGTCTGCGAGCGAGGGGAGGATTATCCATATAGACCTTTCTGCTTTCTTCAGGCCATATTAAATCACCTGGCGTTCTGTAGCCAGTGGTTGAAACCGCTCACAGGGCCACGGGCAACTCATAATGGCATGAGCTCTCTGGCTGAAACCTCCAGCCTGACAGTGCTTTAATAAGCAGCGGGCTGACACTCAGACTGAGGCAGAGGAACTCCAGCGCTCTCTTTGGGAACGACACCTCACTCTCCCTGACGAGGGAGTGGGCTGCGTAGTTATGAAAAGGGCTGCAGAAACATCTCGGCTGAGGCGAAATCATAAGATTTTAAATGAGACGTCAAGATTCATGCAGCTGACAGCTGAGTTTGAAATGATCCAGAGCTCTGCGGTATGAGAGTAATGGATGTGTAATGGAGTAGTTACACACAATAATTGTAGAATTCTCAATAACAGTAGTGTTCCAATGTGAATGATCAAGGTGTGTGATAAATCTTAAACTAGTTGTACTTGTGAAACAGTGCCTCCCCATTTCACAGTGGTGTTCATACTCAGTGATCACAGCCTCAAGCCAAACTAATCCCACGATGGGGGATAAATAAAATAGTAAATCTACATTCAAGTCGCCTGAAAGTATCAGAAAGCCCTTTATTACTGGAGTCAGGGCAATAAGAATGCAGAACAACTATTAAAGCCGCTGCGACGAACATGAAGAGAAATGGAACAAATCAAGCTGAGACTTTCCTAATTGCATGCGGAGAGGCTGCGAGGACTGTAAATCCTGTGAGGGAATTACCTGGCTGTATGCATCTCATGAGCAGGACATATTTAATATCCTCTCCTGAAGAGAGCGTATTTGAATGATCCGAGGTTTATCAACAACTGCTCTTATTCATCAGACTTTTACAGCCTATTTCCATTCTGGATTGTTATTAGTGAGGCTCCTGCTTACGACCATTCCTTAAAGCGCTGGAGTGAATCTCCTGTACGTCACTGAAGAATGCAAGCACCACTGCATCAAAATTTTAAATATGCTGGTAAGCAGTCTGATATTTTGGGTTCCAAGGCGGCGAGTGGGGTCCTGAGACTTCCTTTCCTGCCATGCACAGTGACCTAATGGTCTGCGCCGCTGTAACTGGAGCACAGACATTGTTTCCAGCTCGCCTTTCCTCACCTCCATGTATTAAAAGTTGCCTATACGCGACACTCTAGAATTGATTCACTTCCCCCCGCCGCCGCCTCTTTATCCCCCTCCAGATGAACAACTATTGCCGGAGTGACCAGTGGAGCTCGGAAATAAATGCCCCCTCGTTTAAAGATTGCCATCCTATCAGCCGTCCGTGCATTGACTGAGCTCCTCGCCATGTAAAAGAATGCCACTGCCTGTCCCCGATTAGAGCCCTATCGCACTGCGTTTCCATTGCAGGGTAATAAAATGTAATATACCTAGCTGTCACTCACAGGTTATATCCTGCTAAGAGAATATGGAGCTGGCAGTTTTAAGGCAGGAAGATAAGCAAGCTGTAATATTGCAGGTGTGGCCCCTTCAGTGGCAGGTGTTGGGGAAAGTGTGGCGAACCTGCCCTTTGTAAAGGATGTCTCCAGCATTGTACATGAACTAACTGGACTGTAGAAGTCCTGAGGGATGATGGGAGACAAGACAATGTCACCCATGGGGCCTGGGTTGGCAATTCACCCTTGTTCTCCATTTTTATACTTTAAAGGCCCTGCTCACCAACACAGATGTTTCAAATAACTCTGGCTAATTAGACCTGGATGAATCACGTGATGTTACTAAATGGGCTGAAAAAAAGCTGATTTCCACAGCTAGATTTCTCCTAGAGGACACTGATTTTGTTGGTCATGTATATTCAGGAACTTTCACATGTATGCATAGGCAGGACAAAGACTTCAGACAGCAGAGTGTCTGGATGAAAAGAGAGATGATTACACAGAGCGGTGGGCTCTTGTATTTAAAATGATTCCATCCAAGGTCAGACTAAAACTAAAACAGAAAGTAGCCTCTAAAAGTCTAAATAAATTAGTTTCACCAGGCTGAACCTTTGACCGTTGATTCAATTCAAACACTTTCACTCTGTGTAGAGGAGCTGCGCTTTGTCTTTCTCCTGTCGATCTTTTCACTGCAGCTGTACTGGTTTGGTTCACTCTCACAGGTTATACTGCAGTAGGCTTTAAAGACCAACATGACCTGGTCTGCACTAAGCTAGTTGGTCGTCATATTGGAGCATTTAGCAGCTTAATAGATATATATTTCCTTCAGGAGTTGGTGGAGACCAAAAACAGAGCTAAAAGAGAGTGCACATTGGACATTTGTGGACTATGCTACTGCTCACTGGACAAATAATTGGTCAGGTAAGGTTTAAAATGAGTACGCTTTGCTTTCAAAACAGGGTAAAGGGGAGAAATTTGAAACCACTGCATGTACTGTATGGGCAGATTTACAGTAAGTGCTTTACAGTGCATGTAAACAGGTTTGCTGATTACGTACACAACCTGAATTCTCTGAGCAGTCACCCACACAGTCCTAAGGAGAGGCAACATTAGTGAAAACACCCTCGTGAGCAGACTACAGCTGTGTAGAGACATCAAATTAAAGAGTACCCACACTGAAATCAGATATCCCTTAAAGAGAAGCTCTGTTAGTGACATTTTGACCAAGGCCAAAGAGGAAGAAGAGGAAGATCAACCTTGGTCAAAAAGTTGTCTATAATTCCTTCAGTCTTTAATGGAACAATTATGTAAGTATGCAGGGGCTCCATTTTATTTCAGTGACCTTTGTATGAGGTTTTTTTTTGTATTTTTTTCTCCACACTTTTGCATACACTTTGTTAAATAATGCTTGGCAGTTATTTTACATAAGATGACTGACCTTTAAAGGAGCAATAAGCGAAATTCATCATTTCTAGATTAAAAAATTGCTATGTGAAGAACTAGAGGTGTAATTTCATCTGGAGTATAGCATGACCTCACACAACCTCTCTCTGTGTTGATCTCCAGCCCATTGTTTACAAGCCGGTCCGGCTGCGTGTTCATGTACGTTCATGTGAATCCCCACCCCACCCCACCCTCTCTCGGAGCCCTTGGCCCTCCCTCCCTATAAAGGCTACAGCCAGTGAGCAATGGCAGCGCGTATTTTTGAAGTGAAATGGCGGAGTCAAATGTCTGTTTTAATTAGTGTTACAGTAACGTTACGTTAGGCACATGTCGCTATGTCGATTCAATTAAATTTAATGTTACAATCGTAGCATGGGTTAATGTCCGGAGCTTGAGTTATTAGCGGCAATGGGTCAGGGGTTACGGTTGTGTTAGGTGAGTAGCCCGGCAGCCCAGCTAACATTTGCAATTAGCATTGTAAAATGTAGCCCAGTGGGCAGCCTGGCGGGCTGTGTTTAGCTATTCCCCTGCCTACTTCAATGATGATGGTATCTGTAATAAATATAATATATTTGCTGAGATGGAGGCGAGGCTCAGTGACTAAAAGAGCTGGTAGAAGCGCTCCATAGCTGTTAAGTTACTCCTGTAGCCGTAGTAGCTGTAGTGCTAACTCCAGGAGCTAACGCTAACGTCCCTACTCTGCGTGAGCCGGAGTCATGAGCCGCGGGCTCACGGAGAAGTGTAGGAACGTTAGTGTGGCAGCCGACTAGTGCTAACGCTAACAGGAATAGCTAAACACAGCAGAGACTGAGAGTGAGTGAAAGACATCGCTAACTGCTAAACTAAGCCAAATTAAGGTGGCTGTTTAGGTCTTATTTCCTCGCCCCTGTGGCAAGAGAATCTGCTCGTAGTGAAACCGGGGCTAACCGGTGCTTCTTCCTCAGGCTTCACTTCAGTCATCTGCCAGCACAGCCAGTTAGCCTCCACTAGCCTCCCAGCTAGCGGGGGCTAACCGGTGCTTCTTCCTCAGGCTCCACTTCACTCAGCTGCCAGCACAGCCAGTTAGCCTCCGCTAGCTTCCCAGCTAACGTTAGCCCCAGCTCTCTGTTTGGATCCAACCGGAGCACCGAGCCCTGGTTTGTTATTCAGGTTAATGTGGGAAGAAGCAGCGGGTATATCGGGCATCTGAGTGAAGTGGAGCCTGCGAAAGAAACACTGGGACCGTCTGGATATAATAGTCCGTGGAGATGCTGCGGTACTCGGCTGGACAGACGAGGCGAGTGGGGTGGGGGGTGGAGAGCAGAGGTAGAGGGAGGTGTGGCTCATGACACACTTTGTTTTGGTCTACAGGCAGTGCACAACAGCAAACCTAGCGGTGAAACGATTTCGCTTTTTGCCCCTTTAAATAGCCTAATCAAGAGCTCCGTATGTATTATGTCCTGTAGATATGCCAATTATAAAACTGAGATACCATAACCTCAAGATAGCTTATGTAGCCATGGTGCTTCTAAAGAATCCAACTTCTCCTCTACATAGTGTAGCTTTCATGTGTAGCTAATTTACATATACGACCAAATTAACCTATTAAACAGGGGGTTTAATACAAAATGCTGGCAACATACTGTACCAAGCATTCTCAAATACTCACCCCAGTAGGCTTAAGGGTGGTTGTAGACAGTTAGTAGTTTCATTCTTGTTAGAGAAGCTGTGGTCAGTGTGAATTCATGTCCCCTGGATCACTGTTACAGCTACATTTAAAGCTTACAGGGGGCGACTATTAATGATAATAAAAAGTGCTTTGGAGAAAGAGTGTTATGAAAGCTTGAACCCTAGGAAACAGAACATATTACAATAATGAAGACATCATATCTTTTAAAGTGAGACAGAAACGTCTTCTTGCTTGGTTTTAGTTCAAGTTAGATTTCCCGACAGTAAATAATGGCTTTCACCCAATTAAGCAGCTTGCCAACTCAGCCAAACTGGTTGTGGATAACTGTAATTAGCCACAATTTGGCTGATAAAGTAAGTGAAACGATTTATCCACCCCTCTGGAGCATCTAATACAAAGTGCATTTTACCTCTCCTGTTTGCACAAATCATGCAGAAACATCTGGTCCAAATAATTATCCAAATAAGCCATAAACTGTCAAAAGAAGTGACCAATTAGCTATGATACACCACCTCATCATGAGATATGATTTTAGTTTCTGACATAAAACCAACAAATCATCCCTGCAGGGGATTTTCCAACTGAGAGTTAAGTTGACATTAATAATGAAATACACAAATAATGCACCCAAACAATTTAATACCATTGTCATTACTAACAGCAGAGGCAACAAGTGGCACCCCATAGTCTTCCCTCACAGCTTTATGCTCATTACATCAGGGTGATGTGAGGCAAACACACGCAATCTCAAAGTAACACTAGCTCAATATAAGCAATTATCCATAAGCGCAACTCATAGAATTGCAGCCTTGAAAATGTTACCTACAGTGTTCTTATATACTACACCACAGACAAGGCAATGCAGAGGATGAAAAGAAGAGAAAATAAAGGCAGCATGTGTCGCCGATGTCTTGTAACATTCATTTTATCAGTGAATCTAAATCTATCAGTAAAACAGACAGATTAAAATACATTTGGATGTGGCTCGGCGCTGTGAATGAAAGCTGCCAGACATGAAACTCCCAGTGCTTTTCAAATGCAAAGATAAAAACAGATTTGCTTGCTCGCCATGCAGGTCATTGCCACAGACAGACCCTTTGTTAAAGACACGCTTCCCACGGGTAGCTCACTATGCACGGCCCACAGGAATCTCCCTGAATGCAGAGGAGAGTGGAACAAAGAGGTGTTAGCTGGCATTTCTGTTCGCTAATAAGGCTCTTTTCTGGGCAGACAGCAAAAAATGAAGTGCTGTGGGGAATTGAATATACGTTTGTGGGTGATCATGCGCTCACTACTCTCGTACAGAGTTACAGTCATGACAGTATTGACGTTATTCTGAGACCATTTCAAACATATTTAAAATCAGCTATAGGTGGTTGGTATCATCATTTTTAAAATATAGAATATCTTTAATGAGATGCTGTACTGTATATAGGCCCTTTTAGGTCCGACATCACAATGACGTCATTTCATGAGCTGGAGGCAAAACACAACTCTCCACCACAGAGCTGTAGACAACTGTAGGAGCTGTAGGAGTCTTAAAATGTCGTCTTGTGCTGTTATTGGGAGCCAGAATAGAAGCTCAAAACCTAAATTTTATCACATACCTTGTTGCCACTGCTTGTCAACAAAAACAACTGTGGTTAAATGTGATAAGACCAAAGGACTGGACGGAGGCGATCATCAAAAATGCTCACATGTGCAGCGCACACTTCATATCAGGTTAGGGGAAAAGTATTTCCTGTTGTAGGGATGAATAACTTTATGTATATTCAGGGTTATCATGTCCACCTCATCAGAAACTGGGGAGGGATTAAGAGGAATGTTGGATTTCATTTTAGCACATTAGTTAACGTTAGCTTCAATAGCAAAACAAACTGGAGGAAACTGTTCAAGTGTCGTCCTCCTTTGTAAGATTGGCATAGTAACCAACCACAAAGCTTCCTGTGACATCATCCATCCACTGAGTGAGAGCATACGGGTCGGCCAGTCTGGTCCCATTGGTCAGTGTTTACTTATTCAAGTAACACTCGTGGTCCCAGAGAGAGAGAGCCCTGTTGGTCGAAGAAAAGGAATGTTCTCCTCTTTGTTCGTTCATCTACCTCCATTGCCTAAAACAAGCCAACAGAACTTGCTAGCTAGCGCTGGCTAATGTCTGTGGAGAATTGTTTTGCCTCTGGCTAAGCCCCGCCCAACAAAATACATCCTACTGTTTACTGACAGTAAAAGGGTCTGTAAGATGGAATGACTGAGAGAGGGGAAGGACACTCAACAAACATTACATGGCCTGAAATGATTATTTAATGTACGTGTATACTCTCCTTAAAGATACCCCATTTTGACCACTAGTTGAGCAATTGAGCAAAATTATTATAAGTTGATCCCCATTTTGTTTGTTCTCATGCAGGTGGACGAGGACCCACATGCATGAGCATGCAAGTGAGGCGATGAAACACAGGACAGCTTTGCAGTGTTTTATGAGGAATGAAATCCACTCCATGCATGGTAAGTCATCAAAGACGCACACAGTGTGTTTGGTGGGGAACAGTGAATGTAAACAGAAACTTTGTTTACAAGAAAACTTTTAAAAATACAGCCTAGAGCTGCAGCAAAAAGAGGAATTCCATCTGTTTATAATTTACCTTTTCTGCCTTAAATTAATTCAAGTTGTCAGGTATGGACTCTGACTCAGTGTATAAGACGATACATGTCAAAGCAAATTCAGGTGAATTGGCAGTGAGAGAGTGATACCTCTGATCCTTCATATTACACGGCCAGTTACTGTCATTGAGAGATTGTCACATACTGAATAGACTGTGTTGCCAGGCCTGTCTCCATTGCGCTGTTTGTACCTGGGGGCTCATATTATCATTAAGCTAAATGAATTAAGTGCTGGAAAATGATTTAAATCTTTTTATTTATTTAGGCTATTAATCTTATTTCTGCACAGAGCATCAACAGAAAGGCCAAGGGAGGGAAGGAGCGAGAGACACTTTGTCTGTGTTATATACGTCTTGTATATGGAACGTTTGTGTTGTCGCTGCATTTCTTGAACACATCTGTCGCCTGCATCCAGGCGCTGTCTCAGTAGCTATATGTTTCCATCCAAAAGTGATTCGAATCATTGGGTAATGCGCATTAAAAGAAATACGAATCTTGTGTGTTTCCATTAAATGTACGGACTTTGGTGAAAACTACGAACTCGCACGAGTTTTCCGCAGAACCGGAAACAAAATAAGTCTCGCATTCTTCTTCTTCTTCTACGTTTTCTGGTGGTTGGCAACCAGCTTGTAAATGCATTACTGCCTTCCCGACCCAGAGTGTGGATATCACCATGGAGAGAGGTGCGCTACGTCAGACTTAATTCGAACATAACTGTTTTCGAATCAACCAAAACCTGGCTAAAGCGAGCGTATTTTAGTTTGTGCGAATCAGGGGATTTTAATTTGAATTTTGGCGTTTCCATCATAATTTTCTGATGCGATACTTCTAGATGCGCATCTAAACAGGCTGATGGAAACATGGCTAGTATCACACAGTAGACTACAACTGCCAATAAGAATAGCAACGCGCTATGATCCACCTAACACACAAACTATCAGTGCAGCGCTGTATCACACGCGTGCTGCAGTAACTTCATTCATCTCACAGACTGATTTAGCGTAGCATGTGCAAAATATAGACCGATGTCACACTGTAGACTAATGAACAGACAGGTTAAACAGAGGAGCAGACTCCTACAAGATGGAGTCTGGACTTTTCTGAGGTGCATTCATAAGTTGTTTCATTCATGGTAGATCGTGACAACAATTCACCAAGAGAACAAAGCAGGCATATCGCCTTGAAAAATCCAAATCTTTGTCAAAAGCTGCCATTTTCCAAATGTGAGTAAGTTGTTAGCTCCAAGGTTGTTGTTGTTTCTGGTGGTGAAGGGGATTTTAAATACCGTAACGTGCAGAGAGCAGAAAGGGAGTTGAATGCCAGCCAAGGGCAAACTTATAGCCGCAGTCTACATCCTGTGAATGAGACTACATACTGTATCACAGTTCTATTTGTACAATGTGCTGAACTTTATCTTTTTAAGCGCTTCACTTTTCCATGACCTCAGCTTGGATTTCTTGAATCGACACCTCTGGCGTGTTTTGTCACAAGGCAAAATAAGATGAAGTCCTACAGCACAGTGTAGTACAGTATGTACAGAATGGTACATTTTCATTTGTAATGTCTTGAGCTCTGATTTGAACACATGCTGGTGGCATGCATGTTTTTATTGTAACTGCCACACGTACTGTTAACAGGACTAGCGCTGGTCTGGATCCTAAAGGAAAAGAATAGATTTTTCTGTCCTGCCATGCAGAAATCTGAATTACCCACGAATGTCGTGGATAATGTTGTTAAAAGCACTTAAAATTTCAGGGGACGCCCGAACCCCTTAACACATTTTACAGCGCTTCAATATATTGCCTCCGAACCTGTTTGGCTTCACCTGTTTCTGCACAGTGACCCTTAGTCACACACAAGGATCTCTTTACAGCTCACTTCACATTTCATCCGAGAGCTGGGAACATAAACCAGACCGCTACACTTGCTCTGTTTGCTGTGAATGCTGAGGCAAAGGGACAGGAAATCATTGCCATCAAAACAACTCTGGCAAAGGTCAGTCAAATCAGGGAAATTAAATTAGTCACCTTGAAGAAAAGCAGAGACCCTGTAACAGATGTGTAGGATAGGACGGGAGGCGGTGGCATGCGGTAAACTCCACATGATGGAATGGATTTGTTTGTGGCTGAGTGTGTGTGTGTTGTCTGTGCGTTTACTTGCTAATTAAGGTGTGTAATTGGGCCATTCCCATTTCTTAATTAACATGACAATAAAGAGGGATTAAAATGATTAAATACGGTTGATAGCCCACATTTGGAAGTAGATAAAAAGACAAATCAACCCATCTACACTTTGTTGCATTACACACACTGCAGGAATTTCTACAGCTTTTATTTTAGCTCTGACCCAACCTTTTCTAGCAGAGCGTTATACATTTTTTCACACCGGCCCCAAAGAGAAGGTGATGCAGAATAATGGGTTTGGAGCTGAAGGCTGGAAAAAAACACAGCATTGGGGGATATCTTTTAATAGCAGTTGCATTTAATTTACAGACAACAGTGTAGAATCTCATCTTCCAGAAAGGTCTTGTTCATGCTATCATTGGGAAATATGAGGAAAGGTTGAAAAGGTCGCGACTGTCAAATTTGTTCCTATTGTAGGAGACACAGAGGAGCTGCTGGGTCTTTTCAGCGGGGGGATTCATTAGACGAGCAATTCATTTGGTTGTTAGCGACGTCTCATTATGTCAGATACACAAAGGCAGCAGCTGTATTCATAGAGTCATCAAGCATGTTTGCACTTGTCATGCACCACAGGAGGTATGAAATAACTCAACCTAGTGGCACGCTGGAGAGTTTGATCATGCGCACGATAGCCTTTACATTTTCCCTGCTAAGAGAGAGACACTGGTTCATTTTGTTTTCAGTGACTCTGAACAATATAAAGTGAGTAATACTGCAGTGATAAAAGCTCTATAGCCTTGAACAGTTGGTTGCTTTGATTGTCTCAGATGTGACATCCAGCTGACTTGGTACTTTAAAGTTGCTGCGTTACTGGTGGAGGAGCTATACCTTGAGGTGCCACATGTTGCTACATGACGCTTACATTCTTAAAGCTCCTTAAAATGTGGTTTCAAATCTCGCCATAGACCCATATGTGCTTACATTTGGAGAATACATGAGCTTTTCTTATTTAAAAAGAAATGCAAAAGCTTCAAGTGCTTAATCATCACTATGTATTTACAGGCAGTTGTGGTGCCTGGTGTTTGTGTGAATGCTGGTGCTGACAGCTGCATCTGACCCAGAGTATGAAATTAAATTCAGTTGCTCTGAACCAATTTAACATAACAATTTAAACACTGGAAGGTGCCAAGTGCAGCATTTTGTGTTCCTTAAAAACTAAGACAGCAATCCAGTTGCCTGCTGTCAGAGGAGGGTGGTGCTACTTGTCTACCTCCCCAGCATCACTCTGTTTGATTTGAAAAGCTGGAGGAAGGGTAAGATAAAGGAGCTGATGTGCGTTTGACCTGATGTGCTGATCTGAAGTGGAAACCAAGCAGTTAGAGTAGTAGATCTGCAATACAGTTATTTAAAGTAAAGCAGTAACTGTTTGTGCTGTTAAGCAATAAGGATATTAGTCCGGAAGTCATGGCACTAAATTCTATAACTATCACCTGGTAAAGTGTTCGCACCATACAGGCTGAACTAACTCTATTACTCTTTGTATTTATTACTGAATACAGACCATAGTGCTGACCTAATGTTAGTCTCTCTTTACTTCAGACTGGTACGTATCCACACTACGAGCTGCTAAAGTGTTGCTCAAGGACTTGTTAACTTAACGTTAGTTACGTCATCACAGGCTTGTGTGTGTTTGCCACTTGCAATGATAAACCTCGACTGAACGCCATCTAAAGTTTGTATTTGATCAAAAAAAATTATCAGGTTTTGATCAATCGCTGAGCTCCATTTTAACATCACATTTCTCTGCCCCGTTGCATTCTCGTGTGCACCATAGTGCACAAAAGGATGTTTGCTGTGAACTTTTCTGACTCATGATATTTCATTTCATCTTTAAAATAAGTCAGTAACCATCCTATCTGTCCTTTTTTGATTTTTTTAATGTTACCACAGGGATAAAGGGGAAGCAAATGTGGTTGAAACTACATTAGCTAGCTATAGCTAATGTTTTGCTAACATTAACTAACTTAAGATGTGACTATATACAATGTAATGTGTCTATGAAGATTGTGGCAGTCCCCCAGCGATATCTTCATCAATTTTGGTTTCCTTACACCATTTTAAAATAGCACACAGAATGTCAAAGTACAACAGGAAAGGGGAAAGAGTGGGGACAAAATTCTGATTTATTATCACTTCAGTCAGTTGTCATGTAAATGTGTTGCTAACGGTTGTCTACTGACACATCCAGCAGACACATGACAGTTCAATATTCACCCTTTCACCAGTTAGTTGCTAACTCTGTGTGCTTGCCATTTGGTGAAGGGCAGGTGGTGTACGATTGTTTATCAGAGGGATTTCACTGAAACCAGCTGCCTGATGCTGCTGCAAATGATGCTGGTGAGAGCGGTGAGAGTGAACCAAACAGTAATTTGTGGCACATAAAACCAAAACAATGAGCTGAAAGACACTAAATTGTTCCAAAGCACTGAGGGAAACTGCAGAATTGGATTACAGTTATTTCCACCCAGCAATCCGGTTTGGTTCAGTTCAATTCGGCATGTTATTTTTTCAGTCTCCACTGTCCCCCCTCTGTTGGGGTACGTAGCACACAGATCTGGTAATAAAAGGTGGAGCTATGATAGTAATTTCGGTTTTTGTTATTTTACCAAACAATGATTGTGATTACAGTTGTGACGCTTTAAAAGTCACACATAGTGAGCATTATGTCAAGTATCTATTAGTTTCCACAGAATGTCACACATTAACCAAAAAAACAAACTTCAAAGCTTTTAAAATATCAAATTACAGGTGTGGCAGAAAATCCTGACTCATCCCGTTCACACCCGCAGGTACAATTTTCATACACATATACAAAGAAAGTCAGCATGAGTTCATTGATTTATTTCAGAAAACAAAGGTTCACTGAGAGTGTGCTGAAGTCCTGTTGTCTGTAATTTACAACCATGTTATATTGAGGTAATGCTGGAAAACAAGGGATGCCCGAGGAGGGACACATTTCCCATGCTGTTAAAAAAAAAAGCTTGATCCAACTGAATGTTTTCTTATTATGCCAGAAAGAATAGAGAGAAAAAGAGGGGCTGAAGCCCAGACGATTATTTACAGCTTATTAGCCAGATGCAGCGGGGCATTACTTAGCTTCATGCTGTGCGGCCTGCCGTCTTGACTGCATCCAGGGACCTCACAGCGGAATCCTGTCATCTGCAGCACATTGTATGTCTTTGCACTTTCTTCCAGGCAATGTGGCAAACTCTTTAGCGGCTCTCCAGGGATGGAGAATGACCAACTTTAACTAAATGTCCTGTGCAGCGGCCCAGAGTAGCCATTTAGGAATGCAGTGTAATGTTCCCTCCGGCACACACTGCCTCGCCAATTAGAGGTCAGAATGGAGGTACTTGTGCAGAGCACTGCTTTAGATAGACGATGTCATTGTTTGGGGGATGAACACAAAGCAAAATGAAGAGTCATGGCTCTCTGGATCCCCAAGTGCAACTTTTTACCAAGCTTAAAGTGAAGGCAACGGCTTTTCCAACAGTTCACTTTTAGAAGCAGCTGCATCACACCCAGAGTGTTGTTATTTAGCAGGTACAGACAAGCAGAAGTTTGAAGAAAGAAATTAGGCAGATCCCATGGTGGGACACTGCACTTTATGCTCACGTGCCACTAAAATAAGACACAGATTTAATCTGTGGCTTTAACCCAAACAGACGACTACTGTGAGGTTTCTTTATTTGTGTAAACAAGTGTGTTTTGGGGTGGACAGTAGCACGTTGTTTACTCTGCCCGAGGACACTGGCCATATTTGCCCGGGGCCCACATAGTCACCATGTCAGGTTCGAAAAAGGACATCGAAACCACCCAAGGCAAGACTGTACGTTTTACTTTGGGTCAACTCTGTGTAACAATGAGCTCACATGCAGGGTTAACTACACTCAAGCACACATCACACTGCAGAGGAGAAGGGAAGGTGTAGGCTCCACATGGTCACTACTTGTTACTGATAATTTTAATATTTAATTTAGCTGAGAGATTCACTCCAATTACAGTTCTATAAGAATATCTCTCAGGGGCCGTACCCCGGTGTGAATGTTTTTATATTCCTCTATTATTTAACAGGGGAGAAAAGGTCCAGGTGGGTCAGGTGATACTTCAAAGCACAGTGGCTTAATTGCCTGACTTAAGGTTTTAAATCAGTTTATAAAAATGTAACCACTCCACAATACTTTCTATCAACACAAACTGATTTCATTGAGACATTTTACTCTCTATGTCATTGCAGCATCTTTTCTCTATAGCAATGACTGGGAGGGGAAATCCGGTCTGACCACACTATAACATGGGTATGTTTGGGTTGATGTCTCTCAGCTAGCTCTATCAAACTCGGCTATGTCGGTTGATTCTCGCCTGTCACACCTCAGCTTCCTCCAGGTGTTAACGTGATTTAAAAATTTAGATTTTATGGCTCCATTCAATGAAACAGATGTTATGTTGCAAACAGTTTAAGGTGAGCAACACCTTTGAGAAAACATCATAGAACTGGACACACTGATGACGAGTAATCTTTGCATTTGGCGGCAACATTGATCACGTTACTGTTGACTGTACAGTAGTACAGTAGGATTGGACCACATATTTTCAAACCATTTGTACCGAGTCTAAAATGAAAAAATGCGATTGGTGAAGCTGGATTAACAGATTGTTTCCAGAGTATTTTTTGGCTGCAGCTGGATGGTGGATTTGACTTTTTTCAAGTACGGTTAGAGAACAGGATGTTTTAAATAACACATGTACAGCGCAGGAGTGATTTGATTATGCTGAGACATTCATGTCCTTGGACTTGAATTATTCAAGCAGAATTTAAACAGCATGTGTCACTCTAAGCTAAATGGACTCGACGCTGCTAGAGCTGAAGAAAATCCACCACTGGCCTTTACTTCCAGGCTCCATGTAGCAGCTCCTTCCATTCATCATATCAGAATCATGTGACTGAACGTGGCATGAAATCCTTTATCTGTCCACTTAGGGTCTTTAATTTCACAATTCCATTTCAACTGGAGGAGGTTGTGCACAGATCAATGTGTGCAATAGGACACAGAGCCTAGCAATTAGCAGTTGTGCTAATGTGCTTGAATAGATTTTCTGATTTGGTTGGAGGAAAGCAATACTGTACAGCTAAATCTCTCGCCACCTGTCCTCAGTCAGCGTCTCCCGCTGACAGTACAGTCAGAGAATCTGAAGCACATCTGCCTCACTACAGTGGTGTACCTTTAAGCTACATTTGGTTATGTCTGCAAAGGTACAGCAGGGATGTGTATTTAAACTGGCATGTAACACATTTTTCAGAGCCCACTTGTTCATATATGTACTGGAGTAGGGCTGCAGGATATGCAAAAAAAAAATAGAAATAAAAAATTCATACTGCAATTATTTTGACAGATAATGCCATTGGATTTTCACTGGGAAAAAAAAAATATATATAGAAATGATGATGTGATATATGCTCGGGTCATATCAAACAAGCATGTTCCTTTACATCTGGAATCGGATTTGTAATAAAATAAAAATTAAATTAAATTAAATTAAATTAAAATGAAATTAAAAAAAAAAAACACTGTAGCATAATTCACATTAAATTTTTAATGCACATTTTTATTTAATTTTATTTTACTTTATTGCTTTATTCTCTATTCTTCACATCGGAGCAACTTTAACGAATCATAATTTCCCCTTGGGGATCAATTAAGTATTTCTGATTCTGATTATAGGCCAGGGCCTCTCCGTCGCACCGCAATGCTTAATTCATAGTGTAATGTTGTACCACATTTTACATTTTGCAGCGCTTGTGCTTTTGATATTGCACTTTTTAATGTTATGATTTTAACAATCTTTTGATTAATTGTGCAGCTTTGTACTGGAGAAGCAGTTTTGCCACTAACATCTAAAAGAGTCAAAGTTAAGTCTCCTTCGTATTGTCCATCGGTCTTTATCTGAGCTATGTAAACATTAAGTTGTGCCAACTGTCTTCAGGTGCACAAGCATTTGCATACTGCTGGCTTCATGTAAATAAAGAAGGCAGCCAAAAAATATAAAATATCATTTAGTATTTAAAGGGAATAAAAAGACTTCCAAAGTATAAAAAAAGCACAGGAGAGATAAAAACACCTGTGAGATGGGAGTTTGTTTTGACTCATTATACCTTGCAGGCAGAGAACTGGCAATAGAGTGCCAATAGAATCTCATTTGAGCTATTAGACAGAAAGTGGGACCAAAATTAAGATTAAGGGCTGATACAGGTCTTCAAGTAAATTTGTACTTAAACCTGCAGAGGGACAACTAACAATAGCACACATGTATTTACATTAGTGCTGCCCCCTGGTAGTCGATCAGAAAGGTCATTAGTTGGTAAGATTTCATTGGTTGCTTAGTCACAAAGACACACACAAAAAACAAAAATGTGAAACTCTATTAGGAGCGGTGCCTTGTCAAAATAAATCCTATATGACTGGACAATGTGGGAATTTAATTTGTAATTTGTAATTTGAAGTGTCCATGCTCAGTCTTCAGTCTTCAGTCTGATAAACACGAAAAGGTTGATCATGTTAGTGCAGGGCTACCCAGAGCTTTACATCTGTCCCATGGACGATAGGCCTTCACACTTATAGACAGCGCCTGGAAGAAGATCAGCTCAGATCAGAAATTATTAGATGACGTGTTGATCCATATTCTTGTAGTCTGTCTCATATGATCCCTTTAAATTAGTCCTGCATCTCTGTTGTCATTGTCAACATGTCTCACTAAGGTGTGTGATATTTTTTTATATTTAAAGCATTATGAGATCCCAAAAGTCTGTATTGAAACCTTTTGATCTAAAGACATTTAAAGCTGCTGTTGAGGTTCTTTCTCTGTCAGCGGATTGAAGCAGGTTTGATTTGAGATAGATGAAGCTAACTGCCTAATCCTTGACTTTAAACAACATGCCACTATAGGTGAGCTATTCTCTAACCCTAACCTTTAATGTCCACGCCAGTGCCTGTGTGTGTCTGTGTCTCTGTCTATCTGTTCAGATAAACCCTCCACTGACACGCACTAACTAACATCACAGGTTTTCTCTCCCCCTGTCTTTCCTTCTGTGGAAGATGCACGGTACCTTAACAGAAAGTGAATACTGCCTTCTGTCCTCCTGAAAGAGCATCGATTTTTACTTTGCAGCACCCAAGGTCAGCGCGAAGAACAAGCCGGGAGGATCTTATCACCTCAGAAGTACAGGCCTCTCTCTCAGTCTATTTATTGAAGGGAAAATAAACACAAATGAAGTTGAGAACACGGCTGTCTGACTTATCGTGACCTTGCATAATGGCAGAGCAACAAATGTTTAAACTGTGAGGCGTTTTGAATTAAAAGAAAATTGCACAATGCATTATGATGTTACATATCTTCTCATTTTATGGCATCTGTTGTAAGCTCGGCATGTCAGTGTTTTCAAATTTCTCCGTGCCTGCTTATCTACTCTTTCTCAGTGGAAATGTACCTTGTAACCTCAGACTTAGCATTTCCTTGGTTGTTTGTGATATCATATTTGGGCTACAAAAGGCAACTGCCGCTGCCTCGGAGGCAGTAAACAAATAATGGGCCTAATCATGGCAGGTGACAGGATTTCCAAATTAATTCTCTCCCAGTGAATGACTTGAACTTGGACCAAAGTACATGAGAAGAATTAAAACTGACAGCAGAACACAGGAGGTAACGTCGCATCAAAGAGGCAATGAAGACAATGCAAATTTTTCCCAACACAAACATTACTCATTACATGATTGTGTTGTTGTTGTGACAGTTCTCCTGACACACGCAGTACCACTTTGTAATGAATCACATCTGGAAAACCACTTGCTTATTTATACATTTTGTGCTCACATTTATACATGAACTACATGCTCATAATGGATCCCACAAATCGTAACAATACAAGCTGTAATTTTCACCCACAGTGAATATGATGCTTGTCAACGATGCACACAAAACATACTATATATAGTTCATTCAGTCATTATCCATATTCGCTTATCCTCCTAAGGTCTTGGGGGCTTTCCCAGTGTATGCTGGGCGAAAGCTGGGTACGTCCTGGACAGGTCACTCCCCAATAGCAGTGGCCTCCCAGCAGGACAATGCCCCATGCCACACTGCAGAATCTGCTCAGGAATGGCCTGCGGAACGTGACAAAAAGCTAAAGGCATCGACCTGGCCTCCAAATTCCCCAGCTCCAAATCGGATCGAGCACCAGAGTGCTGGCTTCGAATCACTTGAGACCTGTCAGTTGTGAGGTGGGGTACTAGCACGTCCAAAGATGCTCAATCAGATTGGGGTGTGGGAGATTTGGAGGCCAGGTCGATACCTTGAGCTTTCTGTCACGTTTTTGTGGTGTGGCATGGTACATTATTCTGCTGGGGGAGCACTGTCATTGGGGAGTATTGTTGCCATAAGGGGGGTACTTGGTCTGCAACAGTGTTTGAGTGGGTGGAACATGTCAGGTGGTGTCCACATGAATGCCAGAACCAAAGGTTTCCCAGCAGAACAATGCATTGGAACAAAATAATAAAAGTAATTCACTTCACCTGTCAGTGGTTTTAATGTTTTGGCTGATCAGTGTATATATTTCAGTACTGGAGAGGATGGTAGCTTAAACAGCTTATTCAGAGCCCAAATAACAGAAAGAGGTGACATCCATCCATCCATCCATTTTCATTGACTTATCGGGGGCAGGGTCGCGGGAGCAGCAGGTCAAGCTAAGCGCTCCAGACGTCCCTCTCCCCAGCAACGCTTTTCAGCTCCTGGAAGCTATCTCCAGAGAAATGTAGCAAGCTAAGCTACGAGAAAACAGCAAAAGTAGCTCACTACTTGGAAAGCTATTTTTATTTTTTGACTTTATGTCAAATCAGCATTATCTCAGTGATAAGAAAAACTGTCAGCCAAACAAATCGGCAGGCAAAAAATGTTCAGTTGAACTGTTTATTATAAAATAACAGACTAAAACTAAAGCTTTCTTCTTTATATTTTATATTTTTCAGTCAACAAAACCATAATAAATAAAAGACAGTAGTACAAACAATATTTTCCTATTTGTGGGAGACATTAGAACATAAACATGTCCTGCAAATAACATGTGACATCAGCATGTCACTCTCTGTCCCTCAGCTCATTTCTTGGCCCTGTTGTTTCTCCAGTGTCCACTGCAAATCCACCTAATGCATACAGTCTGTGGGGAAGACACATGAGAGACGTGTTAGGAAATGCAGTGTAGCCAGTCAGAGGCAGAGTAGGGCAGGTCTTGCCAAGAAAAGCCAACACCAATAGCAGCAAGCAGAATAAACGGAAGAATTAGTACATGATGTCATGCAGAAGTGTTTCCCTCATTCACATGCCTTGGTGTGGTGCTGCCCTGTATTTGATGCTATTTATCAAATCTTATGAAAATCTCATATTTTTGATGAAATGGACAAATTTATGTACAAACGACTAGAGACTAACTTGAGACAGAGCACAGACTTAATCAGAGTCCTAGAACATGCTGGTAGATAGATTTCTTTACGAGAGTAATGTTAGCTGTTTCCTCGTATTCCAGTCTTTATGCTAAGCTAAGTCACCCGGCTGCTGGCTAACGCTCCATATATAATATACTATCTATCTTCTGGGCAAGGAAGTAAAACTTCTAACTTCAGGCAAGAATGAAAAACAAGTATATATCCTTTAACTGAGTTCACGTGTCTTAATAGCTCGTATTAATCCATTGGCAGTACTCGACCCCTTCCATCTCCAAACCCAGAGAGAAAAGGCTCTTACAACTTCCTCGACATGACAAAGTGTGGAAGCTGCTAGAAGCATTACACAAAATGTCATCCTCTTTGGCCAAGTGGATTGATCCTCTCACGGCAAACACAGCATGCATTTGCATGAAGTTGTCTGAATTTTTAACTGGTGTCTTGCCCTTTGCCTCAGGTTGCGTGCTTGCTTTGCCCCACAAGTGAATTACTTGCTTCTCATAGAAAAAGAACGGAGGCAGAATTGATTTCGTATTGGTCTGCAGTTGGCGTGTCGCGCTGGTGATCCATAGTTCCTGTCCTGAGTGTAGAAGTAGAAGAAGAGTCAAAGCCTCACGTACAAAAACAGGATTATCAGGTACAGTAATCCTGCCTTGTTCAGAACACAACTGGTCCCTGAGCAGAAAGTCCCAGACGCCTAACTATAAACCTGTGTGTGCATATATTAGTCCCACCAGGATTTTACTTATCCATGATTAGGATGTTATAGTCGAGGGCTGGCTCTGCTGTGGAATTATGATTCATCTAATATGAACAAGTCATAAAAGTATGCAGTATTTCTCAGAATATTTTTACTTCTACATACATTAACCATCTAAACCATTGCTTATTGCTGATATAGAGTACAACATCACTGGGACTTGTAACAGTAAAATCACTCGGCTCACAGGTGTTATAAATATAAATACAACCGTTTATTAACCAACTGTCACACTTGCTACATTGACGCAAACTGACACTATAGCGTTACACCAAGAAGATGGATATTTTCCCCCCCTGCGGCCTCGTGCCTACGACCAAGTCACAGCCGTGACGATATACAGTACAACATCACTCTCTCTCGTGTGATATTGCTTAAATGACAGTTACAGGAAGCTTGCTGACTGTCCAAACTGTATCCAGCTGTCAATTTGTAGCAAGAGGGGACCCCACTAAGGGGAGTTTTGGGGCAGTGTCAGCGCACTATATAGTGCCTCTATGGGAGGTTTAAGGGGGTTTATAGTGCCAATATGAGTGGCCATGGGGGGACCCTTCTCCCAATTTTTTTTTTGAGGGGGTCCTAAAGATTTGCCTGGTTTTTCGTATGTCCCTGATGTTGATGACAAATCAGCTTGGAAACCTTTGTATAAACAAATGTACATCATGAAGTCACGCCCTGATAGAGTCTAGTTTTAATGTGATAATGTCACTGCACAGTTATTTTCATCTCTCGTCCATGCATTTTCATTTAAATGCTGAACCCTATCAATATTAAACATTACACAATACTAGTCCATACCCAGGGATGTGTTATGTATAGAGGAATAAGAAATCAAAAACAGTATATTAGAGGAGATGCAAAATGAGAGCACTGTAAATGCACTGTGTAATAAATATTAATGTAAGACAAACAATGCACACTGTATTTAGAAACATGCTTTATGGCAACATACATGGAGCATAGTTTTGGCTGATGGCACGGAGGCACGCGCGTGCGCAGGGCCGTGCGCGGGCACACAGGTACACATGCAACACGGAGGAAGAATGAAAGAAACTGTGCAAAGTGCACAGCGCAATGTTTAGTTTGTAATGTTTGTAGGCTAATGTCAGTAAAGTGAAAATACGTAACGGCTGGCTCGTGCACACAGACACAGACGTGCGTTTGTTCAGTAAAATAATTTCCTTAGTCTTCAGCAAGTGTTGGTGCTTGAAATTGCATGTCCCAGCCATAAACTGTGGTCCGAGCGCAGGTGTTTTCCAAGTGGTTTCGATCCGCAAGTGTTGGAGATAAAGGCTTCCCAGCCAAACTGTTTTCCAAGTGGTCTCCGCGCATGCGCAGCTCGTGCTGCTAATGGTGCTCACAGTATGAATGGGTAGTGGAAAAACACGAATAACAGTAGAAATGTGGGAAAAATGCAAAAACGGCATCGTGGCTGTCTGCACATGACCAAATGAAAGCCTATGTGCAAGTTCAGAGAAATAGGTCAAAGAAGTGAGGAGGAAAACGGATGATGACAGACGGACGGACAGAGGTTTCTCCATTTAATAGTAGGATATACAGTGCCAGGCTCTACTAACCATGTACAGAATATTACCAGGCAATTTTACTGTATTATAGTTATTATTATTATTAGTTATGATCTTCCTCAAAATATCCTCATGTCCTTTGCTCTGTAGCTGACTAATGAACATGTAGTATTGCTTGTCTCATCTGTACTCAAACAGAAATGTAAATGAATTAAACATATTAATTAATCAAATTTAGAGGCAGTTACTTATGAACAGACTGAGGCTAGCTGTTTCCCCGTTTCCAGTCTTAATGCTAAGCTAAGCTAATCACCTGCTGACTCCAGCTTCATATACAGACATTAGAGAGGGATTAATCATTGAACTCTCTAAGCAAGCAACAATTTTAATTTCCCAAAATGTCAAAGAAACTATTCCCCCAAAGATGTAATGTGTCTCACAGACCTTTTTATCCTTAATTGATAAATGAATCAATGTATATTTTATTTAATAATTGGTTATAATAGACCTTGTTTCACATCTGTAGAACATTGCAGAATATTACTCTCAGGCAGCATAGCTACCCCAGACTTTGGGTTTGTTATTTGCAGGATCCTGACGGGCCTATTACTGCATCTCCTCATTTATGTACTTATCAAATAACCTCCATTAACAAACAGACAATATTTCCATTTTACAAATTACGCAGTGGGTTTGTTGTGGAGTCAGCATAATACCCCCCTGACGCTGCCATAGCGGCTGTCACATGCGGGTTGTTCTTAGTAATTTAATCTAATTGCAGTGTAATGTAACTGATACTGGGGTGGCATGAGGGAAGTGAGTCTGCAGGGAGAGGGATGTAATTAATGAATTGATTACCGGAGCTCTGGATTGACAGGCCAAGATCCTGTAAAGTGATTGGTTGGGGCAATTGAAAGGAAGTAGGCTAGGGAGTGGTGTGTGTGTGTGTGTGTGTATGTGTGTGTGGTGGTTCATGGACTGTACAAACAAGGGGAATGAAAACACCTGGGGCAGGAAATTTTGCTCTGGCCGTTGTTATAACTTTTCCACTGATAAGTAGTGGCGCACACTGTGTCCATATAGGGAGATGTCAAAGCATGAAACTAGATAACACACACTTGGAAAAGGCATCCAGATGGATCCATGCGTGAAACAGTCTTTTGGGTGAGATGAATTATGTTTGCTGTGAGAAACAGGTGAATAAGGAGGTGGATAAGGGATGGAAAGTGTGTTATGACACACCGGCATTCACAGATGTGGGCTCTTTCTCTGGGAGTGAGATATCAAAGTAGCCTGGTATTGATCCCTGGGAACGATCAATATGAAGCCATTGCACCTTTGTATTTGTTGCTCAGCAGTCTGCCTTCCTCTGAAATGGGTGATCATGACACCCAAACTGATGGCTGTGTGTGGATGTGTGTGCACGTATATACTCTGTGCAGTGTGTGCATGTCTTCATCATGCTGCTTCGTCTTAAAGCGGCCTCTGCATGCTTCTTCTTCAGGTTGCAATGCAGGCGTGTCAGCTATGCATGCGTGTATACATATCTAAGTATGCAAGGTTGGGTTATTGTGTGTGACTGTTTGTTGCAGCAGCTGACAGATCCAGTAATACTGACAGGACGCAGGCAGTTCCCATGAGGCTGTGCACGCTGACAGCAGCTGGCCAAGAAGAAGAGCAGCTGCTGATGGGCTTCCAGTACAAAGAGCCCACACTGTGCTTCCCTTTTATCTCTCTCTTCACTTATTGTTTATTTCACTTTCTTTGCGTTATTACTGATATATCCTCCCACTTTGTCTCTCTCTATTTACAATATGAAACATTCTTTCTTTCCATTTAACACACACACACACACACGTCATGAACTTTTGGAGCTCGAGGGAAGAGGAAGGCGAAAAAAATGAAAGCGTACTTATCGATTTTTCCGCGACACCCCTCATTGTCCAAAGTGATTGGGCTACCACCCAAGCCGCCATGCTTGACCACACCGTGCCTGCACTGCTTTCTCCAACACCTCTCCTGCCTTCAGCAATATCTCTACGTTTTTACTCAACATGTTTCAGGCACAAATAGGGCACTGACACACATACGATAACACACATTCATGCTCAAGCACCTTCCTTAGACCTGATCATATCCCCGTCAGTTGTATGCGGGACTAGGATTAGATGTGCAAACAGGAATTGGCCAAGTTAATTAAAGAGGATGAGCTGTGCAAATATGCGGCTGTTCTTTTTTAATCTCCCATTCATTTTAGGATGGGGAAGGTATTCAGATTTTACAGGCTGTGTTTGGACTAGATGGTACTGTAAGGTAAAGAACTGTGTGTCCATGTTTGTGTTTCTCTTCATATACATCAGGGAAGACATGCAGTGCAACAACTCTGGAAAATAGAGCCCAGTATTCCACTCCTTACAATTTACAATCTAATACAAATGGTCTGTGCCAAGATCAGGAAGTGGTTTGGCCCTTGTGTACATAGGCAGAAAGTGAGTGTGAGGCGGTTGAAGTGGTGGATGGGCATGTAGCAAGTGTAACTGTCATGCAGTAGATGGGAGTTCATGATTCCTACACAAACCTTCGCCACATCGTATATGCCTTGTACAAATATTGTCACTGAATAGGATATGATCCAGGATTTGTGAAGCACCCTCATTCATTTCAATTTGGTGCAACAAAAACAAAACGCAGGGCTTCAACGACTAATCGATGAATTTGAAAAAAATGTTGCCAATGAATGTTGTCATAGATTCATTGGGTCTATGATATGATGCATGCAAGGCGCTGTGGCAGCGTCTCCTAAGGTTGGGTCATCCGGCCAATGCTGCGCCTTGTGTAGCTCGTAATGAATTACAGGAAATGACACCGTCTCCTTTGTCTCTGGAGCAAGTTTATGTTATGAAGAATTAAAGATTTCACTTTAGACTGTCTCCGACTAATGGCATGAAATAATGAGCACCCAGGAAGCATCCTGATCAGATGCCCGAACCGCCTCAGCTGACCCGTTCAACGCGAAGGAGCAGCAGCTCTACTCCGAGCTCCCTCTGGTTGTCCGAGCTCCTCACCCTATCTCTAAGGCTGAGCCCAGCCACCCCATGGAGGAAACTCATTTTGGCCGCTTGCATCTGTGATCTCATTCTTTCAGTCACTACCTAGAGCTCATGACCATCGGTGAGGGTTGGGACGTAGATGGACCATTAAATCCAAAGCTTTGCCTTCCTGCTCAGCTCCCTCTTCACCATGACAGTCCGGTACAGCGCCTGCAACACTGCAGACGGCGCACCAAACTGCCGAGTCATCTCCCGCTCAATTCTACCCTCACTCATGTTAGTTATTTTTCTTTATTAAGCTGTAATGGCGCATTTGTCCATCAAATAAGACACAAATCTGTCAGAGGTGACAGATTATTTAATACTAATTAAATAAAATTAGGTTGGAGAGACACTGGAGTATAACACACCGTTCTGGAGTTTTTCAAATATTCAATGCCATCAGTCAGAGACAGTCTCAAGTGAATCATTTATTTCTTCACGTAAGAAATTTGAGCAATATCCAATCAATTTTATCTTATTAACAATGGATTAATATTAGTAATAATCAACAGAGTAATCAGTTATCAAAATAGTTGTTAGTTGCAGCTCTAGCAGGGTGAACTTTTGCTACATGGCAATAAAACATCATCTGCCACAGCACGGTGCGCAGCAATCAAATATTTGCAAGCAGTTTGTCACACGCATGATGTAATACCACTATTGACCTTGCAATCATCATGAAGGAGGATAAAGTGATTGTTGCTGTGATAACTTTTCAGAGGTTACAGTAAAACTCTAGGATTAGTTTTGAATTAAGGTGAGTGTGAAGGGTGAGGTTACAGAAACTTTTGATACCAATTTATTCTCAGTGCTAACATAACTAAATCAATTAACAGAATACTTCCTTCTTTAACTCAGCTTACAGTGTGGTGTCTCATGTAGAACAAAGGTAATATTACCATCAGGAATTATGTAAACGTCTGAACCATCAAAATGTGTCCCTAATAATGTGAGAGTACACGTTTCTATAACTTATACTCTGAGTAACAGATAGTGATTTTAACATTTTCCGGAGTTCATTTCAAGGTCTGTGTGGCATCAAACATGAAAGCGTCCTTTAGAAACGCTGCAGGTTCTAGGAAGTGAAGCAACTAACTGGGCAGTATGATGAGATGAAAATTCAGTAAGGATACAAGTAAGAGGGCAACAAACCAAAAATGTAGCCGTATAAGACGATATGATTGGTCAAGGGTACCTGGTTTACCTCAGCATACAAAGTGCACTGATGGAGCTCTGCGGTCTCTTTCTTGTGACAGGGATGCTTCAGGTGTTTCTGTGCTATTGTAAAATGTTTTATATGACAAAGACATCTTAACCTGGTTTCCCATAATCAGAGCATGATCTTCCCGGGTTATTCCAACCCAGCTACGCCGCTGACCTAAACCTGGGTGAGCTGTAACGGCTCGTTGTATCGCCGACTTTTCTCTGCATGAATACAGACACATTGTCATTAAGCTACTTTAAGGATAAAGGTAAACTGTGCCAGGCATCTCAGTGGGAGCTGGGTGTTGGCTGCGTCTGGGCCTGGCAGCAGATCTACCTGAAGCTTGAGAGGAGGAGAGGACAACATGGCCAACAGCTGCTTGTCTGTCTGTTATGTCTACCGGCTACGACGCCTCTTGCCAAGTGCAAAGACTCACAATCTGAATTCCGCTGTCTGTATTTCACGGTTCACTAATCTATGCTATTGTATATTCCCATTCCTCCTTTGCACTTGGTCCAATTTTGCTTTTGACCAGTCGGTTGTGGGTGTTCGGCTTTGATATTTGGCTCACTTAAGGATTACACTGCATCTTTAGATAATGTTGGGTGTTATTGTGTTTCTGGTTTAACATAAATCAAATATATCCAAAAGGGAAAACTGGAGCTTTGAATATCAAGTCAGTGTTTACTACAAAGGTATGGCTCATTTTCCCTTGATGGTTGCTGTTTCCATTACTCAGGCTGAAAACATATCGGTTGATGCAGAATTATTTCCCCGCTTTATTCTCTATATAATTTTGAAAAGGCTGAATTATTAAATGCACACGTTCTCCCAGGAGTGCCGGTGCTTGAAAGGCAGCATCGGATACAAATTTAGAAGAAGCATGTAAATATGAATGCACGCACATACACCCACCTACACACCCACTCATACACACACATTTGCCAGCAGTATTTTCATCCTATTTTGCGATGCTGTTATTTCACATTTCCTGCATTACGCTCTGCCGTCTACTTGCTTTTAAAGCTGGTGTTGAAAACAACAAATATCTAACATCTTGCTGTGTTTCTCCTCAAACTGCTGCTTCCCTCTGTCTTTTTCTCATCTTTATGAAATGGGATACAGCTCCTGCTCATTTGTCCAGTATCTTTTGCCAAAGATCTCTGAAACAGAGTGCAGAGGGTCCCATAGGACCGTCTAGAGAAGAGAGGAGAGCTGAGCCACAAGCAGCTGTGTTCTGCCTGCCATAACTTTGGGGAGAGCTCAGAACTGGTAATGGCCATGCTTTGTTGTGCAGCTTGTTATGAGATAGACACTGGACAGTACATGTACTATAGATGATCGGACACTGTTTTAATGATAGAGGGTGAAATGCTGCAGATAATGTATGGCCTCTGTTGATTTCTCACAGATGTTAAACCCAATACGACAAGAGGATATCAAGAATCTGAATTTGCCTGAAAAATATAAATGGCTTCTCTAATTTTAACATTGCCATATATAGTTCTATAGACATGAAATAAATTTTGAATATTGGCGAGCCCAAATGGAAGTTACAGGTTACAACTAAAATGTCTTCTTTAATGTGGTGTGTGAGGTGGTGGTGATGAACAGGTTTAGGTGACTCCAGTTGTCTGCACAGAACATTTACTTGTGGGCTTGCAAGTAATTTCTTGGTCATTATAAACAGCAAGGTGTGTGACGTTTGTGCACATTTACACATCTGGTTTTTGGTTCTAAATTTGCTTGTATGTGTAATTAAATACACAAATTAAAATAGCTATTGAACCACCCTGACAAAACAGGAAGTTGCCAGAGAAAAAACATTTCAGTGTCTGCCAGGAAGAAAAATCTCTAATATCTCTAGTGTAAATGTAAACGTACTGTGAAAAATAATTTGAGTCTTTTTGGCGTAGATCAGAGACAAACTGTGGCTAAAGGTGCCAAAACAACAGCTGCCTGAAGTTTGACAAACTGTAGCACATTAATCAGAGGTCTGCTTTTTCTTTTTAGTAATATTACATCACTGTCTCAAATATTATAACTATTAATAATAAGTTGTGCACTCTTCAGAGTGTTTTTAGTTCTAACTCACTTTGCAAACAGCAGTGAACGCTTAACTGAAGCAAATTTATTATTGACACTGAAACTATATAAAGTTGATTTTTAAAAATAGCATAAAAGTGGAGGCAATTAATTCTCAAGTGAATATTTTCACTCACTTCAGGTTAACCTGAACTTTGTGTAGCTGTAGTTATTTACAATAAAAATGTAGAAAAAAACAAAACAAAAACATTCCTGACATTTTTAAGTAGAATGGAATTAAAATAAATAAATTGAAATATCCTACATAAAACTGTTTGACCACTAAATATTAAGTTGGTTCAACTTGAGCTTTTCAAGGCCAAAGCAGCTTATGTTGGTTGTACTAAACTAATTTAGTTTGTCATATGATAAAAGACTCAGAGGACTGACTCAATAATGCCAGAGTTGGAACTATTTAAAAAAAATGCATGCAAATTGTTAATTCATTTTTTAAGTTAATTCAGTGGATTGTTTTTTAGAGTGTAGCCATTCCTTCAGTCTTTCTCCACCTCTCAGGGACAGTCATAACTATTTATACAGAATATATATAGTGTCTATAACTACTGCGATATTTTTTCCAATAATTAACTGTAATCTCGTCAAAATAATATAACAATAGATTAATTAATAAAGGCTTATAATAGAGGGACTTTTTCAATGTCGAGTTTATGTCGTCAACGTAGCCCTGTTATTCTAAAAAAAAATATATAGGCAACACTACGGTGGGTATTGGTGTATGCGAAATTGATCATGACAAGTGGCTTTCATCCAGAAACGCCTAATTAAGTAAGTGCCACATGTTAGACTGATGTGGAAAGCTAGAGAAAGTTACAATCATTACTTGCTATTCTAGCCCTAATTGATCCTTCGCTAAGTCCCGCCCCAGGACACTGACTGGCCAATCATAACGTAGCACCAGGCCGGCTCAGACCAGGGTCCGACAACAACACAGCTGTGCTCCATTGACTCGTTTCAGACTTCCTTCATTTTCAGGCTGGTTTTGTGGATTTGGAGCTAAATGATGTGCCTGGGGCACGTCGTGTATTAATGATACTTGTTACCTGGAGAGGTTGGAAAAAGATATACGTTTCTTCCCTGTTCCAAAACCAAAATCAGACCCTGAAAAGTGTAGGGTTAGCTAGCTAGCTACTGAAGATATAGCCTACTGAATGTATACACATGCTGCTTTTGCTTTTTAATGGTTATAACAGTGAAACAAAGACCGACCCTGCTGTACAGGAACCAGTGAAGAGAAGCAGGGAAACTTCACAGTGTTCGACTTTCATCTGCACACACTGTGATGCCACACAGCTGGTTCAATATCAGCAAAGTTTCCCTTTATATTCATTGTCTTGTGTGGCGATCAGCAGTGATGTGGTGGTTCACTTTTACACTGTGATCTGTAGCCTATAGTTCGGCTTTAGCTTCTAACTATCTTTGTCTTTTTAACCTGTTGTTGCTGCTGAGTCAGTTTGACATCCTGGATATATCCTTCAAACACAGACTGTAGACCCCTCTGTCTGCTTCTCTCTGGAATCACTCTTTCATTTCTCCAAAAATAGGATAATATTTCTTCAGGGAGTGCAGTTAGTTACAGTGTGGCCCCCATGCTTCACAAAGGACCATCATAAAGGGGCGGGTCTTAGTAAAAGGTCAATTCTCCTCATACATCCATGCTCTGGCCTGTAGAAGCCCATGTGTACTGATCTTCCCTCTGACAGTGAACGCAGCAACGTGACTTCTACGTCTCTCGCGCTTGGTTGTGGGAATTGTAGTCTTCTTGAACATGTGTCGCTTGTATTCTGTGCGGTGAAAAACTACAAGTTCCAGATTTTACAATGCGGAAGTACGGCAACAAAACAGTGTGAGGTAGCAGCACACAGCCGAGAAGATGTCTCATGTCGCAAAGAAAAGAAAATTGGATAAAACCCGGCAGGACAGGCTGTACTTTGACAGCTACACCGATGTAACCATCCATGAGGAGATGATAGCGGACCATGTCCGCACCAACACGTACCGGATGGCGATACTGAGGAACAGTGAGTCCATACGGGGTAAAGTTGTCCTGGACGTCGGAGCAGGAACCGGCGTTTTAAGCATGTTCTGTGTTCAAGCCGGTGCTAAGAAGGTGTACGCTGTTGAGGCGTGTTCTATCGCTGAGCAGGCGGTGAGGATAGTTAAACACAACAACATGGAGGACAAGGTGGAGGTGATTCGAGGCACGGTGGAGACGGTGGACCTAGCGGAGATGGTGGAGGTTATAGTGAGCGAGTGGATGGGTTATGCCCTCCTGCACGAGTCCATGCTCAACTCGGTTCTCTACGCGCGCGACAAGTGGCTGAAGCCGGGCGGCGTCATCCTGCCCAGCAAAGCCGAGCTGTACATCGCGCCCATCAGCGACCCGGTGGTGGAGGACCGCTTACACTTCTGGTACACTGTGAAGGACCAGTACGGCGTGGACATGTCCTGCATGTCCGACTTCGCCAGGAGGTGCATCATGAACTCCGACATCACTGTGAACTCTGTGACCGTGGAGGACGTGCTCTCCCACCCGGCACGCTTCGCCGAGCTCGACCTGTACTCCGTCACCGTGGAGGAGCTGCGGTCGGTGAAGGGCAGGTTCAGGTGCGAGTCTTTCGGCTCGGCGGCAGTGAACGCTTTCTGTGTGTACTTCACGGTGACTTTCCCCTGCCCGGACAAACCGCAGGCGCTCGTGCTCTCCACGTCCCCGTTCAAACCGGAGACGCACTGGAAGCAGGCGGTCCTGTACCTGGACTCTCCGGTGGATGTGGTGCAAGACACGGTGGTGACCGGAGAGATCAGCATGTTCCCCTCAGAGGAAAGCGCCAGACATATATGTATCCATGTGGACTACACGATAGGAGAGCACAAGAGACAATCTAAGACTTTCTCCATCCCTGACTGGAGCAGTGAAGCTCAGTCTTAATTCATCTACATTTAGTGTTACAGTTTATTCACCAGGCGACACACTCAGATGCCTAAATATACATTACTATCTGTCACTAAACCTGCTCACTGTGAGTTTAGAAACAAAGTGAGGCAGTGACTGAATAACTTCAATGTTACACCAGGTCTCAGTTGAATAGGCCTGCAGCTGACATCTGTACATGCACAGTTACATTTAGACTCACATCTCCAGACTAAATCTTAAAAAATATTAGTACATCTCTCGAGTAGACACAAACACACCACTGTGTGTGTTGTTTACAGCAGTGACTCCCAACTGGTGAGCTAAGAAAGAATCTGGACCTGTGGTTGGACCAGCTTGGTCCAGTACAGTACATGTTTTAGTTTGGAGATGTTTATGTTGTTTTTACGCTTGTCTTCACACCTAATAAACAATTTGACACCTTAACTGTAGGAGTTAAAATGCATATCCTTATCGCCTTATTTATGCATTTTATTAACCTCACTCAATCATAATAACATGTTTACAACAGCCAATGCTAATATTTTTGTATTGCATACTGTATAATCAGTTTACAGCATTTATGACTTACTTTATATAAACACATTACTATAGGGCTGTAACTAACAAATCATTTCTCAGTAAATCATTTGATCTGTAAAGTGACAGAGAATATTTTGACCAACCAACAGTCCAAACCCCAATTATTGTTGATTTACTATTACTAATAGCAGTACTAACTGTAGCCTATTTGCTTAATGCTGGATGCTTACAAAGGAAAAACAGCAAATCCTTATAGTTTAGAAGCTAGAACAATTGGGCCTATACAAAAAGTTATGAATGAATGTTTAATTGACTGTATCAGTATGTTATGCCCACCCATTTCCTAAAAAAGAGGCAAACTCAAGCTTAAAAATGTAATTTGATTTTAAAAACCTTCACTGGGAACCTATTTGTCGTAGTTTGCATGTGGGAATTTTAAGTGTGTGACACATCAGACGTCCTGATTGGCAGCCAGTGTGAGGGATGCTAAAAATGAAAAGGAGAAAGCCATGAGTGGGACAATGGTTTGCTTTATTGTACGGAGCAAATTACAACAAAGTACCAGTAGAGACAACCTACCAGCTTCAGTAGACAGTATCACAATAGCTACCTGTCTTATTTTTTCTCATTTTGATTGTCTTATGTCGTGATAAGAGTGATAACACACGTTACAGATGCTGCTGTGCACAGATATAAATACAGGTGTGCCTTGAGATTTTGGCTCGCCCTTTACTGCGCCTTTGGCACAAAAAGTTTGAAAACCACTGCTTTAAGGAACGTTTGGTATTTTTGAGTCAGAAGTCACTTTTAACAGTTGTCATTTATTTTCTGTCCATCAACTAATCATCTCAGCTCCAGCATTTAGATTTCAACAGTTATATTGTCAGGGTGATAAAGCGATGAAACAACATTCGACCATCACAAGGAATCAAAACTCTCCTGGGTGATGAACAGTTTTTAGGTGTCTGTGTGCAGCTCTGTAAAGCAGAGTGAGGCAGGTTTCATCTGAGCTTTTACAAATTGTTGAATAAATTCAACACCATGCTGCAGGCATCTGATATTCTAATAAATGTAATCATGCATATTGTGTGGAATCTGATCAAAATGCTGCATTCAAATGAGGATTAGGCCGATATATTGACTTGGACTAGCTGCAGTCAGGCAGGAGGTGTTTTACATTGGCTGGTTTTCAGTTTTTAATAACAAACTAAATTGGCTCATTATTTTGGTTTAAAACGAGCACACACTGTCATCTGGTGCCAGAAACCACCGACTTCATCCAAAAGTTGTGATTCCACTGCAACATTCTGCACGACAGCAACTAACTGGATTATTTTTACAACAGAGTATTTCCCTTTGGGATACTAAGGATCATGCTGAATCCAAGTGACTGAGTTGTGACAATTAAGTTTTTATCCCTTGCAACAATCAGGATAAATCTTTTTTTTTTTTTAAATTAAAGTTAATAGTTTAATGACTGTTTAATAATTTCTCAGCATGTATTGGAGAATGTTATCTGGTCACTGATCAGTCAATGATTCACTTTGTATACTACTTTTGAGTAGGCATACATTAGGTGGGTTTGGATTTTGGCAGATTGTAATGCAGGGAGTGTGACTGTGTAGACTCTGGAACAGTTTACCAACTACATGCATTATTGAAAAAATGGAAACTAGGCTCTAATAAATGGTTTGACTGTTTCATGTGTACTGAGTCCTGACTGAAAACGTAGTAGCTAACTACAGAAAGAATCTTGAGCATGTGGGGTTGTGGGTCTCTGTTGTGTGTTCTGGGTCTGCCCCAGGGCCTCCTACCAGTGGGACGTGTCTGGAACACCTCCAGCAGGAGGCTTCCAGGAGGCATCCTGATCAGATGCCCGAACCAGCTCAAGTGACCCCTTTCAACACGAAGGAGCAGCGGCTCTACTCTGAGCTCCCTCCGGATGTCCGAGCTCTTCACCCTATCTCTAAAGGGGGATTTATACTTGTGCAGTAGACCCTACGCTGTAGCCTAAGTACACGGCCTACACCATTGTGAGCATTTATACTTGTGCAGTGGTGTGTCTGTGTCCCTTTGCAGTTTCACCTCCAAAACACTAGTCGGTGGTGGAGTTTTTGTGAAGTGCTGTAAAGTTTAGTTAATTCAGAACACACACTAAACACGACTTAACACAAGTCCACAAATCAGCTTCACTATAACTCGCAGCATTCACAGACAAACACTTGTCTTTATCTGGACACATTTTCCCTACAGATACAACATGCTAACGTTATTAGCACAATTCTATGGCATTTTGCATTGTATAAATTAGCCTAGCAGCTAGCAGACTTTTCCTCTACTCATATGAAGCCAGGGACAACAGCAACATTTAACAAAGGTAACGTTACAAAATTTAGCTCCATTACAACTCACAAGGTTCACTGACAAAACAACTGTCTTATACTAAACACATTTTCCAAACAAATGTAACATGCTAACGTTATTAGCACAAGCCTATGGCATTTTACATTGTATAAAATAGCCTAGCGACAAGCAGAGATTTCCTCTACTCATATGAAGACAGGATAAATCACACACAAGATGTAGATTCTACATTGACGCCAAACCTGTGCTGTAGGTACACCGTTGTTTCAATGCAGAAGTATCAATCCTGCATAAGGCTGAGCCCAGCTACCCCACAGTGGAAACTTATTCTGCATTTCTTCCTTCCTATTTTGTAAAAGTCATAATTAATGTTTGAAAAATGTGTGTTAAAACTGTTAAGTTAAGGAATGGGTACTAATTACATGTATACGAATTAATATGATTAGTCGTTTATATACCATTTGAGTATTGGCATTGACCTGCTGAACTATACTGCTCTTCAGCAGTATTTATAACACCAGAGCTGATAATAATAATGAATCCACTCCTAAATGATCATTTTCTGCATACAATTTTTTTTCATTATCACCATTTCTAGAGGCGCATTATTATTTTTTTTTTGTTTTGTTTAGTGGAATATTGTGTTACTCTCAGGTCAAACCAAGGACAATGTGTTGATTAAACATTTATGTAACTAAAATAGACAGTGCGGACTGCGCTGATTAAGTCTGTCTCGGTGTGCGTTGAATTGGAGCCATAAGATGTAAATGAGCATCATAAAGCACCTTCTCTGCATTTCTAATTATACAGCAGTTAATAAATACACATAGATTCGTGAAGACGTTAGATGATAATTCATCTTTCACACCCCATCATCATTTGAAATATGGTTTTCATTTGTTTCAGTGTCATCAGTACAAATGTGAATCCACTCTGTAATGAACACATTGGAAATTAATCACAAGCTATAGTGTCTACAAATCAAGGGCATTGTCTGTCAGTTTGGGAAAGAGTGAATAATGGCTGAATCGCATTTCCTGCTGCAGACGACTAGCCTCTGATTTCCACTTGGATGAACTATATTGCAACATTTTGAGCCTATGAAGAGTAAAAACACACACATCCAAAGATTGTGTGTGAATCAGCAGAAAGCAGATAGAATACACACACTGCTCACTGGCTTTTTAGAATGACATTAAACAAGCTGGCTGTTAGTTATGGTCACAGTGAATCGGGAAAAGGCAGCTAAAGTTGTCCAACCCCAAATCAGTGCCTCCGTGAACAATCTGAAGTTTAAATCCTGAAACTGTCTCCAATGTTTCTCTTGACACTTATATTTTTTCTTAACGTAGAAGATTTGGCACTTTGAGTGTACAACCAGAGTCACCAGAGTAAATGTTGGCATTATATATTTCTGCAGATATGTAACATTTTTACGTTATTATCAGGCCCAGGCAGAATATCTGACGATGATATCTGATTATGTTTTTGCTTAAAAAATCTTTTGCTGTGTGTTCCACTAACCAAACTACCACACCATATAGTATGCCAGAAAAAGATTTAGTATGTCCCAATACATAGTTTGTCAGATGCAGTATGCCAAAAATACCAGGATGTTCTACTACATCCAGTCCGATTTTGCAAGTTAGTCTTAATATAATTTCTTATTTCGAGGTATCTAAAAAAATGTGTCGAAGGTAATCAACTGCTTTTGTTGTTTGTTGGTCTCAAACAAAGGTCTGCAGCGTGGCAGTTGTCTCGCAACCCAGTTGTTAGAAAAACGTTTCTGCAAACAGTTACATTTGCTTTTTATTTTGTAGCAGATCTGTTAAAGCTTTACATTTCTAAACAATGCTGTGGTGAAAGTGTGGTTAGGTGTAGGCAGCAAAACCACTTGGTTATGGTCAGGAAAAGATCGTTTTTCACTTTAAACACCCACATTTGGTGGGGTTAAATGTCACTCGGAAATGCCACGATGTGACGGTGAAAATGTAGAATGTAGAAAATGTGGATGTAATCAGAACTACGCCACTTTGGAAACGTTGATGTGATAGGTATAAAACATACAAATGTAACATACTTGTAGTTTACAGAAATGTACAATGCCAGCTTTTCCTTCTGGCACTGTGCTGCAGTGTGACGGTGATGTTTGTGTGAGACATTAGTTCCAAATCAAAACGTGAACCAAAGCAAAGACTTGATGTCGTCGCTACCTCAACACTGATGACTGATCATAGAAGATAAACTCTATAGGCTTTGCATGCTATTTCACTTGAGACAGGAGATTCAGTTATATAAGTGACAGCAGCTGCAACTGCAAACAATAAACAGTACAGCCATCAAACTCTTGATGCATGTGATCAGCATACAGTTAGAAAACACAAACAGTGGTAGCTTGTCAAGATGAAGACGGTCCTCCGTAAAGTCTCCTGTCACACTGGAAACAACCGTTTCTGTGGTGTCGTTCAGTTATAGTGTCCAGGAGGCACCATGGGGAGCTCATAAACTAGGCATTTAATGACGAATTGCTTCTTATGTAACTAACAATCATCACTTTAGCCTTTGGAGCCACTTCTGTCTTGACTAACAAGTAGTGTTGATCGTCCATGAAGGCACATACAGACATTGAAAACAGTGTGTTAGGATGTCTCTTGAACGTCAGATTTCGAATCTTAGCATGGTGTAAGATGCATGCTTTTTGGAAAGAAAGACAGATATTTCCACATGGGGAATAACCCACTGTTTGCCATTTATATCAGACCAATAGACTGAGCCTCACAGTTTATGTCTGAGAGATGTTGTAGTCACAGCCGTTTTACAGTCTGTAACTCATATACACTCTTTCTTTCAAAAGTCAAGCAGTCAGAGCGACTTAAAGCCCTGGTTGTGACCATGTCTGACCAAGGTCACATCTTTGTTGTCAAATGTCAAAGAGGATTTTTTCCTTGGGTCATTGCTCTGCTGAGAAAGGGCCGTACAGTGTGAGGTGGTCCTTTCAGTGTCTCTGTTGCCTGAGTAGCACTTTTGTGTCGGGGAGAGACAGAAATAAAGTCCTGTGCTTTTCATTCATATTAAATTCTACACTTGCAGCTGACCTGATGTGCACGTACAGTGACTGAATGTCTCCTTCTACAGGTGCCTAAAAAAAAAAAAAAAAAAAAAAAAAGCCTCGCAGACAGCACAAAGGAAAGGGACCGGAGAATGGAAATGTCAAATGCAGTGCAGGCAGCCACTGTTAAGCCGCACAGAATCAGGCTCATGCATGCATGGCCACTCCTGGCTGCTAAATGCTAAACTAATTGTGATCCATTCCTGCCTGAAATGGTTTGGAAACCATTAGAAACAAGTGTTGAAACTTGAAATGGGATTATTTGTCTTGTATCGCGCAGCAATTTAGGAGCCAATCAATAGACAATGTGCTTAATCTAACTGATTTCAAGACTCATTGTTCAATGCAGGACGTGTGGGTGAGACTAAGAGACAGCACGGTCCAGGACTCAGTGAACTGGAGTCACAATATATGCAGTTGTCTTTAGAGCCTGTGTTTTAACTTCTGGACCATAAATGTCATGATTAATAGGTGGGGATAAAGTAACGCCAAGGCCACACCGCCCGCGGAAGCGCCGCGAATAGCCTCAAAGCGCCAAGAAGTGAAGCCAGTTTCCTTTTGGCGCCCATGTTAACTGATTGTGTCATCCACACCGGCCGCGCCGCGCAGCTCCGCCGCCGGCCCTGCAGCGATCATTTCGGCGTCTGGTCTATTTTCTGCGCGAGACGCGAGCGAATGTGTCAAGCCGGGCAGTTACCCATGATGGAAAAACAACAGCTGGGAGCAGAATCGCTTGTCGACCGGCGCGGAGAAATGCGTGTCTGATGTGAACGGAGGTGCTCCGGCTCGTGCGAGAATTTCAGTGCGCTGCGCTTCGCAGTCAGTGTGGCCCTGGCGTAATGCATTCTAGGGAAGTAAGTGACATAGCACTTGTGATTAAAGCTTCTTATATTCTGGTCATATTTGGAGCTTCACTTTAAACAGAGTGTGTCCACCTAGCACTTTTGAATTTTCTCCCATTCTTGATTTTAGATTTCGTTTTCAGCTTTTCCAGTGTTGATTTGGCTAAATTTATGCCTGAGGTCTTATTGGAACATCCATTATGAGGCATAGACTGTATAAAATAATGGACGTCACCCATTGGGTTTTGGACTGCTGTTTTGAAGCCTTGAAATTGGTACTTAAGTTGTTGCCATCTTGTTTTTTCCGAGCTGCAAGTGACTGAATGAGAACGTAGAGCTGTTGAGGAGCGAGGGGTGGATCTGACTCATAAATTGTGGCGACGCCTCACAGACAGCCTGTTTCTCAAGTGGCCCCGCCCTTAAAAATGCACAACTTTAAGCATTTAAACTTAAATCAGTTAGCTTACTAAAATGATTTTTAATTGGGACATCTCCCACTGTCATCCCTGGGCTAACGAGCTGAAATCATTGTTTCATTCGAACAATTTGTCATTTATTTTTCAGAACAAGTTAACCTGTGATATTCAGGAGATTAGAAGTGAGATGTTTCACATGTTTACAGAAAAATAGTCTGCTGACATATGGTATAAACCAAAACTACGACTTATTGTCTTATAAAGAACAGCTACAGTGTGGAACCTTACGTGGGGTGTAAGGTTCCACACAGTGTGTGTTCAGGAACGTTACCAGTAGCCTTCGAGACTGGAAGGTTTAACGCCACCCCAGAGGAGGACAGAATTTGTTTGTTGTATAATATAGGTGAAGTTGAGAATGAGGTCCATTTCTTTTTTACTGTCCTGTATATAAAGACATAAGGAATGTACTATTCAGCGAAATTATCTCTTTCTATGTTGATTTCTTTTGGTTGAAGGATCATAAAATAAGAGTTTTGTTTCGGACGGGAACCTTTTTTGTTAGAACGCAGAATATTCTGTCTCTGGACTGAGCAGTGAAATAACATGTATTTTGGATTGCTACAGCAGCATAATTGTAATGATGTCCTGTAAACCCATGAGGATTGGGCACATGTAAGTGTGCATGACACAAATAAAAAAATCTGTTCACCCCTGTACAGTTGTCATGAATGTTGAAATTAGCCAAAGAGACCAAAACCGTTTTTTGTACCAGGCTGTGAACATGTTTATTACTGCTGTAAAGTTAGGCATTTTAACTGATGTTTTACAGTAGATGACAGAATCATAGTTTCTTATGTATGTCTTTAACAGACTGTTTCCCTTCCTGCTCAAATCCAGTGGTGGTCCACGATCACAATCTTTTTGATCTGCCATCCCTTTGTCTCCATTTGAATGGACATACCAACTATGCTGATGATGAAGATTACTCAGCTCTGACAATAGAGAGTCCTTTACCCTAATCTGTGCCTCCTCATTGTCCTGTCTTAGAATTTAGATTCTTTTTAATCTCAGTAAATGAAATAAGTATTTTTTATGCCTCCGCACCAGCAACATCAACTTTTTTTGGGTTGTCCGTATGTACATTTGTCTGTCTGTCCCATTGTCCCTTGGACACAAGGATGAAATAATTTGAATTTGGTGGTCAAAGCTCAAGGTCACTGTGACCTCACAAAACATCTTTTTGGCCATAACTCAAGAGTTCATACATTAATTATGACACAATTTCACACAAATGTCTGATAGAATAAAGTGATTAAGTGATGACATTTTATATCCAAAAGGTCAAAGGTCAGCTTTACTGTGACATCATAATGTTTTGCAAAAACACTTCTGGCCATTACTCAACACAATAACTCAGGAACAGAAGGGGAGACAGTTGGTCGGATATTGAATTGGTGACTCTAATCTTGAGTGCCCACCCTGAAACTGTGCTGATTGTATAAATCGCCTGTGCTGCCAGGTTGAAGATGTGTGCAAAGCGTCCACCTTCTTCACTATTTATATAATGTGAATCTTGACAGACATGGATGTAAACTGCAACTTGAGTGGTTGGCAGAGGCACACAACAGATTTGTTTCCCCTTAGGAGCCAGTTAAAAGTCTTATTGAATTTAAACTTTCTTTTTCAAGAGAGACCTGACCAAGAGGGCGGTATTAAAACATATTACAACAATAAATCCATACACAACATAAACAGGCTAAAACAACTGTCACATGCTACAAAAGAGTATAGATGTAATTAAGACACATAAATAGGTATGAAAGTCCAAACACAGTAACCAGGAGTGCTTCTGTCAGATCCTTTAAAACTGACTTGGACTCACCAGAAGTAAACAGCTCCGACTGTTTTAATTCCTTCTGTACATTGTCCAGGAGAAAAGGGCAATCAGTCCAGTCAATCTGTGGTTTGACCCAGGGAAAATTACAATAGTAATCATTAAAGTTTATTTCTGATCTCTTGGGACATCCAAAAAACATATTAAAAGTAAAACATTATATACTTAGTGGATCAAGGCTTGAAATCTGGGGGCATTCTATCACAGCATCACACAAAGAAGTGCACATCTCTGCTTCTGGACATGATATTTTTATGTAATTCATATCTAAACATTGATTTTTTAGGATGTTTTTTCACATATAACCATCAGATATGACCTGTCCTGAATGTGTATGTGCAATTAGGGTGACCCTTTACCCTAGAATGACCTTTTTTTGAATCCAGACAGTCTGTAAAATTAGGTTATAAAGTATATTATCATTTACATAACTCAAACTTGCAACGAATGGTGACGTTAGATATGAAATCTTACGGCCAAACTTTAAGGGGAAAATTTGGCAAAAAATTGGTTGTTGGGTAGCAGTACCCCAAATACAGGTATAATACGTCAGAATATCCTTTTAAAGTGTTGTATTGAAAAGACTGACCCCCAAAACTTAGGAAAGGAAACCAGATACGTTGTATCGATGGGCATAGACCCTCCAATATTAACATAATTTCACCCAGACCATGTAACTGTAAAATGATGATTTGCTTTTGACCTTGAAAAACCATTGTGCCATGAAATCCATGAAGGTATCCACCTTATTCCTGAGGGCGCTACTGTAGAGATGATTATGGGCGCAACTTCCAGTGAGATAGCGGAAGTAGCAGTAAACCAGTTAGTCCCATGGACTGTCTGTGGTTAATCCCAGTGGCTGATTTATTTTTTAACAAATATTTAACTAATGTTAACTTAGCATTTTCTGAAATGTCTCTGCAGAGCTCTGGTACCTGTTGCACTGTCCTTGTCTGTAATGACTAACAGCCAGTCTAAGCTAAATTTTTATCTTCAGCAACTGTGTGTTGAACATGTAACCAGAACAAAAAAGGATTGTTCCTGTTGCCAAAGATACCATTGATATGAGAAATAAAACCAGTAAAGTTAACAGTAAAACCAGTAAAGTTAACAGTAAAACCAGTAAAGTTAACAATATTTTAACGAAGCAAGGCGAGCTAATTGCTAGCGTGCTCGTTTGCTTTGAGGTGGCTGTCAGAGATGTCAGAGGTATGATCACATAATCCTGTTTGAGCTGTAACAGGTGGTGTGTTCCACCTTTAATTTCCCAATTGCTCTTGGAAAGAAGAATAGAGTACTGTGAACAAACTGTTAGCATTGGAAATTGTCGGTTTCGGTTCAACGCCGGAGGTTGCACCCATAATTCACGCAAGGTATCATGGGGGCTAGGAACAAGGTGGATACTTTTAATCTATGATGCAGTTTTTCTGCGTCCATTTCTGAGTCAGACTGACTGGACTAAATGTACTTTAAAAGATTTTTTTGCCAAACTCCATCTTAACACAGAAAACTAATATCTGCAGAACAATCAGAGTTTTATTTTTACATATTATGTACACAGGTGAGAAGGAACCAGCCCATGAGAGATTCTTATACAACAGCCAACCATTGAGCATACAAACACAATGGTGTACAGTATAACCACAGCAGTAATAAAAAGCAAAGCACAGCAGTACACAGTATCCAACATCTCTGGACACTGGCCAGGTGCATTCATGAGAGCAGAGCGGGACTGAAGAGGCGAGCACCGCTTTCTGTTGCATTTGAGGATTGCTAACAGGGTTGTAATAGTCTACAGTGGTCACAGGAGTCATTTCAAGTAAGTCACCTGAGACGTGAGCGACAATGTAAACCTCAAGTCACAAGTCAAAGAAATACACAACTTGCACTTATGTGTTTTTTTTATGTGACGGTGGTGATATGGGTTTGTCCTTGAGATGTCAGCCTGTGGAAAGATGGGAACACGGTGTACAGCTCCTCACATCTGTGTCCACCACAGCCATTCAGCTCGTTTTACAAGGCTCCCACTGTACTGCCCTGGAAATTAGAATATTTGGTTTGATCTCTGTCTTAACGGCACTCCATTTAAAAATAACAGTAGTGAAGCCACTGCAACACAATGACAGCCTGACTTTAGGGGGAAATAAAGTACAATACTGGGCTTTTTACCATAACACAAAAATGGAAATATATAAACCACTTCACACATTGTAACATCAATAGCACTCCAAGGTGATGGATCTCAGGGTCTCTCACCTCCACATTCAATACCTTGCTGTCACCTTGCTAAAATCAAATAGTGCCCTCTGTGACAAAAAGTTATGAATTATGTATCCTGGAACTAAAATAGGAAAAATGTAAATCTCCATAATGTAATTTAGTCTGAGATAATTGTCAGTAGTGTTGGAAGCCCATTTAAATTCCCGCAGCAATTTGTTCCTGTTAGTGTTTTTAGTGACCAGATTAACATGCATATGAAAACTGTCCACGGGTCACACAGTTTAAATCCCAAACTTCACTCTTCATATAAAATCTGGGGGGAAATCATTAAACGTGTGTCTACAGAGCTCGTTTTTCGATCGCTGCTGAAACCTGACTGGACTCCGGTGGCGCACAGTGTCTAATCATGGCCACTCATTCATCTTTGTATGCTAATGACACCACCAATGAGCCAATAGGATTCAATTCCCACAGTCGCTTACAGTAACCAATATTTCTGTCAGCATATCCTGTGAGGACAATTTGGGAACATGGTATTGACAAAAGCTAATTTGGTGGCCAGTCCCCAGAGAGGTGGACTTCATTTCTCTGGGGCCCAGCAGGCCAGACCATTTGTCATCATTATCATTAGCAACAGGAACTGACCCTTGTGCCTGCTGTTAAACCCCAAAATAACTGCCCCACTGTATGTTCCTATATTTTTCTCAACAGTAATAAAACAGTACACTTATTTAAATGAGAAACAGTGTTTATTCTTGCCCTGAGCTGCAAATCTCAGCCGGGAAAAAAACACGCTGCCTATCACAAATGCATCCAGCTGAAAGCACTGAGGCGTGACTTCATGGACGGACACACACCGTACAACAAGGACAGATCTGGACGGCGTCTGTTAAGAAAGTAAATCCCAAATCGCTCGCAGGGGCACGTAAATCTGAACGGGATGGCCCCGATTCACAATCAGCCCGAGGCAGACGGCTCCCAGCCTATGAGCAAAGTACAAATCCAGCAAACTGTGTGGCCACATTCTCCCCACCCCCTCCTCGCTGTTAATCCTTTTTCAATCATGCACTTTTTGGATTATGCCACTATGTAATTCTTCTCAGGTATTGTTTTATAACTTAATATGATATTTCAATGTGGGTGAGTTGGGTTATGGGTTTAGGACACCGTGCACGATTGGATAAGCGGCAGAGGTCTGCAGGCAGCAGATTGGAGCGGAGGGTTAGTGGCAGGCTGAAAGAAGCGTGATAAAGCTTTGACACAAAGTCCAAATGCAGCAGGTGCATAAAGGTGCTGAGACTGACCTGATTCAGTCCTTCGGAGGCATTCTATATTGCAATGTGAACCCTGTATTTGTCCCGGCTCTCGCTAAGTGTCTCACTTCCCAAGAGAAGTTCGGATGCTTTGCATAGTCGGACGGTTTATAAAAGAAGTCAGGATAGCAGCTCTGAAGACACCATCTTGATTCACCTTCTAAAGTGATCGCTAAGAAAACACATCTCTTTCATTTGCTTCCTCGGCTCTTTGCAGGTGTCACTCTGTCCAAAAAATGTGAACTCTGAATCTACACAAGACTGAAAAGTCTTCTCTGAAATGTGTTTCATGCAATATAATATTTATGACTTAAACTTTAAATCAATAATACTGCAATATTATTTTACATTATTATCGCATATAAGACGTTTGTAGTCAAAAGTCACCATGTGATGAATTTGACTCAATACAGGGTGTCTACAGGTCCTTAAAAAGTATTAAAATGTCTTAAATTAAGTTCTTAATATAAGGCCTTAAAGTCTTAAATTGTCTTAAATTCAGATTTGATGGGTCTTAAATATTTTCGGTCAGAATGCTGTTAAAATTTCTCCAGCCTGACAGATCTAGTGACTGTTTACAATCATCAGACCAACCGAAGAATTGCAATAATAAATCGCATTTATGACAGCGATTAGATTTTGTCTTAAACGTAAATTCACTCAATTGTTGTCATTTTTCCTTACTGCTCATTTTTAAAAAATATTTTATTTGTAGATTTTCAGATTTTAACACAAACAACATGCAAACACTTCAGGCCGCTCTCGATAAACAGGACATGAATGGTTGCCATGTTTAATCAAAGGTTACAGAGCTGAGGGAAACACTGTCTGTCTGTCGGCAGGTTTGGTCTTAAATTTCATATACAGTAAGTTGGCATTAAAATGGTCTTTAAAAGTCTTAACTTTAACTTGGTTGCATCTGTAGACCCCTGAAAATACATTCACTCACGTAACGTACTTAATCACAATTTTAATGTACTTGTACTTTACTTAAGAATTTCTATTTCATGATACTTTACACTTCCGCTCAGCTTACATTTCAAGGGCAAATGACATACTTTTTACCCCACCATGACATTTATTTTACATCTTCCATTACCGGTTACTTTGTAGATTAGATTTGACAGTCAAAACGTATAATATGTAAAATTATTAGATGTCAAATGAGCTTCAACTTGGGTAAAATATTCTTTCACTAGTACCATGATAGTTAAACTTATCATAAGGTATTTAATCTTTTAACTGAGATTATATCAAGAAACCATATATAGGTACATAGGTCTGATCGGGTTGTTTGTCACTGACACTGACTGATCAAGGGACTTCATCACATGAGTACCAATTGCTAACTAAACTAATATTTGTAGACTGATTGATGTGTTTATTTGAGTGTCCTGCGCCTCACGCTGCCCAGCTCTATGCTCTTCCAAGACACTAGACAGCAACAGCAACCAGCATGGCCACAAGCCCAGTCATTATATTCCAAAAATTCAAAAAGAAAACATACAATCTCCATACCAAAAATTGTATTATGTTGGATACAGTGTTTTCCGTCTTAGTTGCAATGCATTTTCTATAAATCTTGCTAAGACAAAACATAGACATATAGACATAATATAGTATTACCAGTCCTACTGAGTCATTTGCACCATTGCTTGCAACGGTCTAATAAAACTGGAAATATTAATTGCATAAATACTTCAGTGTAAACCATCTTTCAAAACCTCTGACTACTGGCACATTGCTACACGGTACAGATCATTATATTGCCCAGCATATGAATCAGTAATACCCTGTTAACACTTCTGTACTATCACTCATATAAAATGGTGAATGCAGGACTTATAATACATTGTTGTCTTCTTTAAAGCCTCTGAGTACTTCCATTTCTACTAGAGGTCACCACAGTGTGTTGTGCAGTCTGTCCCAGCCCCCTGCACTCTCTGTTGATGACACAGCTGCATCTCACCACATAAAACTGTATCGAGCACAACCTTAAACACAATATTTCTTTATGAATAACCTGCCCTCCATCCTCCCCGCGCCCCCCTCTCCACTAACACACACACTCCTCCGGATGAAGGCAACATTACCCTTCATTGAACAGGCGTAAAAATCCAATACCTCTGTGCCTGGCGTCGGCCAGACAGGGATGTGCAAAAACAGCTTTACCCATCAATTTTCTAATAACCATCATGAAATATGACAAGAACGAAAAAAAAAGGAAACTTAACAACACACAAGGGTGGTGGTGAGATATCGGAACACGGGGCCACATGATTATCGGCTTCTCAAGTAAAGAGCCATCTATTGAACCCTTGGATGGATTTGAAGACACATGGTCTTGTTGTGTGCATGTGTGTGTGTCTGAGTGTGTGTCTGTGAATTCAAACACACCCTCCTTTCATTCTGACCTCTATCACATCTTGTTTGACACACTTCAACCAAAACATTTTAATATAGCGTCACTGTGCAACCCCAGCCTGCCTGGACTCAGTGTTTTTAGGCCTGGAAGTAAAGACAGAAAACTGCTTCACAGTCTGCAGACAAGCCTCAAAAATGTATTGTGAGTGAATGTATTATACTGCGTCATTGTATTGAGTCAGTAAGAGGGAATTAAATGTGCTCTTTGGTAGCTTTCCACTGTGCACTCCTCCTTCTAGTCGCTGAGTGACTTAGAAAAGGAGGTTCATGCAAGGCAAGTTGCCCTTGGGCTCGCAGAGGAGAGACAAAGAGAGGCAGCTGTGTGAGGAGCTGTCTTCACAGCTGAGGTAGCCGCCACTGTATCCCTTACCTGCTGTCCACTGTTTGTCTGATAAAGTTCGAGATGAGTTAACTAACATTTGGACTGCCCCATAAACCAAAACAACAATGTGTCTTTACTTTATATCTGCTGGGTTTGCAGTGGCGGATCTTAAGGGGACACAGGCAGCCACGTAGGGTGCCCCCTCCATTCTTCTTCTTAGTTTTATGATTACGTGACATTAAAAAAAAATCAAACAGTAGGGACATGGTGGAGTGGCGTGTATGTGGAGAGCTCTAGAATAATAAAAAATGGTGGTTTGTTCTTGAGATTTCAGGCTTTCAAAATATTCTTACTGCCTCATAAGTGGCCCTGAGCAATGTGCATCATACTTTAGATTTTAAACTGAATCTTTCTGATGGATTTACCCACTGATTTTCCACTTCAAACCCTCCACTGTGACGGCATCTTGTCCATTACAGGCCACTGTACACTGTGTGTCAATGTTCCATTTCCTACATGTCGATAAATGTCATAAATTTTAAGTGTAGCAGGTTTAAACGTTGCTATTATTGTTAAATCAATTGTTATACCTCTGAATAATGACTCTAACCAACAAGGTATGATCCAGGAGAGTGGCAGCCTCTATATCTGACATGTTTACCATAATCCCCTTTACTTCCTGTGTGTCTCACATCATTAGGAAGTTATTTTACCACCAGTCTGTGCAATAAAGCAGTTTCTTTTCAAAGCAGTCCAGTAGGTTGCCCACAGATTGATGCCCCAGCTGATGATCAGATTGATATTGTCTCAGTAAATGTGTTTCAGCGGTAAAATGTGAGTGAATGTTTTATAAAGCAGGATAATTGCGCCGGTTAGATGTGTTTGTGCTCATGGCTGCTCTCAGCTGCGGCGCACAGGCTTCAGCAAAGACAGAAACTTGAGGTGAAAGTCAGTTGACATACGCTCACCGCCTCATTGTGTCTGAGAGCAGAGTCTGGTCACTGTCCGCTCTCTGAGCTCCTGGATTCGTATTTTTATCCTCCGCTTCTTTTTAAACAACTTTTTTAAATAAGAAATCCCAACACTTTGGCTCGGAGGATTTTCTCCTGTCGTCTCCACTTGTGTGTCCGGCTCTAAGTGACGTTGCGCTGGTACCGGGAGCTCTCCTCCATTCCCCGGGAGCGGCGGAGACAAGCTGGTCGCTGCCACGGCGAGTCTCCCGTTCCTGCGCCGCGCTAAGATGTCCCGTTTTAAAGCGGATTTATTTGGCTGCAACAGGCGACACGAGTGGCTGTCCTCGACGCTATGAAGCACTGAAGACCAAGGTGAGAGGCTCAGGCTGCTGGTTTCTTTTTGCATTTCATTCATCTCCAGCCGAATGCCGGAGCGCGTAAACTTTTGAAGCTTCGCTACGACGCGCGCCGAGTGGGCGGCCAAATTGTGCGTCGTGATTAAAGAAAGTAAGGCGACTATTTTGGGCACAGATGGTATTTTTTTCCTGGTTATGATTGTGTGCTTTCATTCAGTATACTCTGCCTTTATATGCGTGGGGAAAGATATATATTAAAAAAAGAAATGAGGTGCAGCTTCAGCATTACAGCCTCTGTTTTGTTTCTTAACCTGCTTTACTCCTACAAATTTATCCATAACTCACCTGTATGTATATGTGAAGCCAATAAGGGCACATGCACGCGCTGTGGGCGCACAGCACCAAGGCGGTATGGGCTCTGCATTCTCACATCTTAAGTCATTTGAAATGAATCAGTCACACTGTGTGCAGATAATAACACACATGATTCCTTGTCATCTGTAGATAACACTGAGACGGCAATCTTGTCATCCAATTGTTTTTTTTTCTCCCATGCTGGAGAAAAAATCTTTATCTCAGTTTCTTAAAACAATATTTGATTGCAAGACTTTGACGCACGTTTTTCTGTGAGATCCGACTTTCTTCCTGTCTCTCTGATGAGGCCACTGGATGTTACAGGCACCAGCCCAGGTTCGGGTGATGTGTGCGGGGGTGATTAAGGCCTCTCCGGGCCCATGGAGGCTGCATGCTGACTGTAAGCGTCGGCACATTGAGCTGTGCAGAGGCTTGTCAACCTGCTGCGAGGGTAACCTGTGTGCCAAGTGTCATGACCTGACTCCTGCTAACACCCTCTCCCTCTCTCCAGCCTTTTTAGTCTAATCAGTGAGGGTGCGAGGAGACGGTGCACCCTCCTGAATTGATAGAATTGCTCGTTAGCAATTTTATTGTGGGGTGGAGCAGAAATGTTTCGCCTTGTCGCCTGTGGTCAGTTAGAAAACGGGGTTATAACAGCAGATCTGTTTGGCTTTTTGTGTGTGAAATTATAAATAATGCAAGCTCCATTTTCTCTTTTATTTACATATTCATTGCCCAATTACCCACCGTCACTTATTTGTTTCTCTACATGGCACCTTCACTGACGCCTTTGCGCTTGAGTGGCACCCTCTTCCAATTAAAATTATTTCATATGGACGACTTTCTTGATTTTCACCTGTCTGGAGTTTAAACAACTTCATGAATGAGCCAAGGAATAGTGGAACTACCTTTACGCAGCGTACGCTCTGTTTTAAATTGACATATTAGAGTTAAATCACTTTTGGAACAATTACGCACAACTCTGGATTCTTGCAAACACTTCAAATGTGACATTTACTTTACATGATGCATAAAATGATTAGTAATAAGCTGAGTTGAGCAGTAGGATGTGGCATTTTGACCCGCTCGCAGCGGATCTGGCAGCAGAGGAGGCAGAAACATAAATGCAATTACACTTTAAATATCTTAGTTTTTTGTCCACGCTCTTGGTTGGCTGCCCGGCACTAACCGTCAACTGGGAGTCAGAGATTTTCCTCCTACTATTTTACCCGGATGCAATAATTCCTTTGAGACTATTAACGCACGCATTTGTTGGATAATTTAACGCGGGTGAACTCCACTTAAAAGAAGAGGTTCAACTACAGGCGATCCTCCTCCCTCCTGAGTTTCTAACGGGTCCCGAAAGAGGATGGTGTGCGTGTGTGTGGATATGTGTGGGTGGGGGTGTTGCGGGCGCGGTGGAGACGGGCTAGAGGGGTGGGGAGAGAAACCATAGGTGTGCGTGGGGGGGAAACAAGCTGAGTGTGCGTCTCATCTAATAGAGCCTCGGAGCGCATTATCTTCCCCGTCATCTCCGTCTGGGCGGTCGGTGCTGCGCCGTGCCGGGGAGACGTCTAGGAGAAGATGCGTTGATGCGAGTGGATATTCTCAGCCGCCGAGTCTAATTGGTGTGATTCATGTCCCTGTTGAGTGGATGAAACCTATTCATAGTGAGGGAGCAGGAGAGAGAGGAGAGAGTGAGGACGGGAGTCGCGCAGAGATCCGCAAGCAGGACTGTTTGGAAATGAAGGAATTATAAAACAGGAGGGACGCACGCCAGCAGCAGGTCAAAGTTTCTTTTTGTAGAAGTGGGCTTTTTCCTTTCCTGCGGACATCACCGTGCCTCAGATTGACGCCGTGATGGAATGACACTTGGGGAGAAGGATGATGGACACTTTGGCACCGGAGCTCCTGCTCAGAAATCCCCCCCGTTTACACCAGGCGCGGTGCTGACCGAGCCCTCAGGACGGCGATCAGTCATTTGTTTTGAAGTGGCAGGAAAATCCTCCTCTTGATCGTTTTCTCCCCCCTCGGTCGCCAAACTAGAGTGAGATATGGTGCGCACAGCGATTCCTTAGAGACTGACGTGCGTACTCATCACATTCCCGTAAAGGAGCGCTTCTTAAAGAGCTTCTTTCTTCATTCATGTTCATTCTGCTGCTCTGAACTTGTTGAACGGCGTTAGAGAGCAGGGGGACAGGGGAGTATCCCGCACAACAAATGTAAGTTTTTCCTTTTGCTTGTAAACTTTACTTTCAGTGTATTGGAGTGCACTCCTGGTTATTGGAGTTGGAAGTTACTTGGCTCTGGGCTGCATTTATCTGCTGTAGTGATCAGATGAGGAGGGGGCAGAGAGTTGTGCATCTTCTCCTTCTATAAAGCAACTTTCAAGACTCCCACATAGAAAAGCCTATTCATATTTACAACTGAGGCGACCTTGAATGCATCCAAAACTTAACACCATGTCTTCAGGTCATCTTTAGAGGCGCCCCCTTGTGGAACTTATTACCTTATCGTTGCCTATCTATCAGCATAATTACATTGGTGTCACGCTGCAGCCAGTTGGCTACCTTTAATACATCACTTTTAATACTGCTTCACTCTCTTTTTATTATCATTAGCTTCACAATTAATGCAAACCTGCTCGTTTCCAAAGCTCCTTGTGCTCAGTAGCCCAGTGGGGTTGACTTTAGGCAGGTGATTTTACACAGCACTGTGGCTGTGCATGCTCTTTAGTTATGGTATTATAATCTGCATGATTCCACCTTGGCCTTGTGTTGGATAATACCTTGCAATTATTGTTTTAAAGGCATAACTATTATCATTAAACATGATGGGTTCAGGGCAGAGGCACATGCTGAGTGGATATGAAACTTCCAGTTGCAGTCAGTAGTGGCTGTGTTTGCACTCCTGTGTCACTGTTTTACTGACAGGTGATAATGAGTCATCTTTTGTGTGTGGTCGTCAGCAGCTGTCGCTTTAAACCATGTGGCTATTCCTGCTTATGCTTCCAGCATGAGAGCTACCTGGGCGAGCACATTCTTTGGAGCTAAAGTGGACATTTTGAGCACCGAGACATGTCACTGTGGTTGCAGAATAATGTGCTAGCAGCCTTTTAGGAAAAGTGTCTTTAATAATGCATAAGGTGTTCCTGTGTCGCAAAGAGAAGCATGCTTGGTGGCGAGGAGAGGGAGAGAGAAAGAGGAGTGGAGGGGGGGCCGGAGGGAGGGAGGGAGAGGCGTGATCTTGTCTCACTGTCTCATTGGGCGCCGCGTGCACTGCTGTATATGTGGCGCTGGAGTAACTGACGCCCGAGGGTGTTTCAGCTCGACTTGGGGCAGCGTCGCCACAGTCACCCTGTCAAAAGTGCTGCTCTCGCACACACAGAGCACATGTGGCAGCTTCAGCAGCTCAGGGGAGGGGGAGGGGGGGTGGATGGAGTTAGAAGGGACAGAGGGAGTGATAGAGGATCGTGGCAGATGCAGCTGGTGGAGGCAAGTGGAGCACATCTTCAGCAGTCAGGGACTCACTCGCCTTCGGAGGCCTGACCTGTCTGGCTCCAGCAGACGTTGGATTTGAGGAGAGGCTGCAGCCACATCCTGTTAAAGGAATGATTACCTCAGCAGGGTTCACGCATGGCTTTTTGATAGCCAGCACTAATATAGCCTTCTCAGTGATTCTCCTAAATCTCTCATGTGAGGACGGGAAAAGCCTCTCAAACATGAGAAACTGAAACTATAAACCAATGAGATTCTTTCAGGGTTGAGACGCTCTCTATGACTCAATTTTTTATTGCATGCAGGTTTCACAGACAGGTTGTACTTTACCATATCAGAGGTGGAAAACAAGCTTCAATGCAAGCCCAGTTTTGGCCGTTTGTCTCGCCAAAGAGCCGAGCCACAGCTTTGATTCCTTCTGAAGCTGCCCACCCATCCCCAAAGCACAGTCACTTAACCAGCTGTCAGCACTCCAGCCATTTGCTACCTGTCGTCATTATTAAAAGATCATAAGCCTGCCGATTGAAGGCGGCGACATTTTAAGAAGTGGAAAAGAGCGCTAAGTGATGGGCTGACTCAGAGGCAAGCCCCAGGGATGCATTATAGGCGTGCTCGCTGTTCCACGGCAACGCTGGCTGTCATGTTTGCAGGGCCATGCTCCACTCTCCATATGTTTATTCATGAGGACAGCGGCCCTATTGGCAGGTTGTTAACAGGCAAGATTAGGGATTCTGGAAAGGCAGGCAGAGAAATCTGGTGAGTGGAGCACGGAGAGCAGGCAGGAGGCTGTTTTTTTTTTTTTTTTTTTGCTGAAGCCGGGCCAGCTTCTATCTTTATCTATCTTTCATCTGTTTCTGACTGTCTGCCCTCCTGTCTTTCTGCCCTACTCTCTCCTGCGCTCTTGTTTCTCTTTTAGCAAGGCACTGGTGGGGAATATGAAACAGGTAGAGTCAGAGGAGATGAAAGTAGGTAGAGACAGGACAGAAGCAGGGTCAGAAATTGCCCTTGAAAGTGCATAAAATGCGTGAAATTAAAAATGAAAGGGGGGAAAATAGCAGGGATATGAGTGGTAACCTTGTAATTATTCCACCTTACTCTATGCTCAGCTTATCCTTTAGAGCTAAAGTGGACCTTTTTTTTTTTTTTTTCAATTTCGGGACATTTATTATAATTTGTTGAATTTTTAAATAGACAGGAAGGTGTGTAAGTACTGCCCCCTGTGGGCCGCCGTAGGTGACTCGTATGAGATTATGACATGACAGTTCTTTCCAGTGTGTCCTGGGTGAGGAGAAAATGGGCCTTTCTGATCAAAGCAAGAGTAAAAATGCAGTCGGGAGCAGTTGGAAATGTTGGCACCGCTCAGCCAGCAGCAGGAGAAAATGCTGAACCCACACAAACCACCGGTCAATAAAAAATAAAATGATCAATATAGGCGAGAATTTAAAAGTGAACGGATGGAGATGAAGTGGTTGGGGACAGCAGGAGGAAACGCTGTGGGTCAGAATAAACAAACCGATTGTGTGTTTGCCTGTTTGAAATGTAAAGGTGTGATTTTGCAGTTTGATCAAATTGCCACTGAAATTTCTCCGAGTGATATTTACTTTCCCTGGACGACACGTACACCAGCAGGAGATCAGGGTTAACATGAGAAAAGCTGCAGCTCCTTCATTTGATGACATGCATGATTCACAAGTGACTCCCACTCGTAGTAAAGAGCAACTCCGGGGACATGCGTGTAACATTTCCCCTGCGGTTTGGAGAAACACTCAGTTATGCTCGAGTGGCCCCGGGGATGAAATAGAAGCGGACACCAAGAACCCCAGAGACAGGGGAGTGGTCGGTCTGTCGGGTTCATGGGTGCCTGTTTTGGTGGGTGGGATGAACTCGGCGGCCAAACAAACCCTCTCCTGGGTCGACCGGGCCTTGTGAAAGATTCATGTGTTTAAATATAAAATGGAGCTCAGCGTTTGCAGCGCTGGCGGGGTGGTACCTTCAGTCCCCTGTCGTGTCGGGCAGGCTGAGTGCACACCTCACAAACTGGTCGACTGTATGCGGTTTACTAGCACTGCGTAGGGTGACGGTTTATGTTGATATATTTGACCTGAAGATGCTAATAGCTGATTTTTTTGTACCCTTTTTGCACGTATTTATTTAACTCTTTTTAAATTTGATCAAGTTTTAAGCATAAAACATGTAAATGTCCAGTGGTTCCACCATGAACAATCTTTGTAGAGTGGAAAAAAAATCTAAAACTGCGTGAGATCGTGAGACATTTGACTCTCCACTGCAATTTTGCATGATTTATTAAAATATTTTAAGGGTTTAATACATGCATACATATCAGGATAACATTTTAGCTTCTCAACTTTCCTGCATCTGCAATTTGTAAATATATCTTTTAAAAGAAACCGTTTTTATTCCCCTATTTTTTACACTTTAAAATAGCTGCTTTCATTTGTGTTTATATCTACTTTTTTCATCTGTTTTTTTTTTTTAATGTTTTTTAGAGCCCCCCTCTACCTAAAAATGTGTTTTGCTTATTGTTCCTTCATTCGGATGTTTGACCTTCATGGTGCAGAATGATTTGTGTGCAGTTTGATACTTGAAGGCTGTTTTCACATTCATCTGCTGAAGGAGGAAAGTCTCTCTGTGCTCACTTTAAACCTCGAGCATCACAGCTAGTCTGGAAACGAATCGTGGTCCAAAATGCAACTTACACATGCGATGAGTTACACAGAGACTAAGTTAAATTAGTCATGTGTCCAGTAGTTGAACCTTTGAAATGAAAAAAAAATTGCATATTCATATTGTGCATTTTTAGTGAGGCAGAAGGAGTACATGTAATTTTAAGAATTTTAACTAGGTAATTAAAGCTTTTTTTTAATGGAAAAACCATATCAGCACAAATTATTATTCAAAGCAGAGTATTTTTAATTTGTTTTTAACATGTCTGGAGGGGATCTTCAAAGTTGTTTTGCTTTAAAGGTTTAACACCATTATGCACACGTGAAGAACATTTCGGTTTCAACAACTTTCCGGTTGTAAATATCTCCCAAAAGAGGCTATTTCAAATTTAAGCTCTGATTTTTTTTATATTTAAATGTTTTATATCACAATTTTTCATGTGTGAGTTTTTCCACGTATCAAAATTATAACACAAAAATGGTTAGTCTGGCAGTCACCCTCCCTCACAGCCTCCCACTGTTACTGTAAGTGTTCATCGCTCTGTGCCTACGGTGCAGCATATTTATTCCTGTACAGGGAAGAATTTCAGACTTCCTGCGAGCGCGGCTCCTCTGATGTCCTCGGACCTTGATCGATGGTCGGAGGAAGCGACCTGCCCTAAAATAAACCTTTTTTCCTCACTTAAAATGCACAGCCACACTTCTTTCCATCTGCTCTCCTTTTTCTCCCCCTCACCTCTTCTCCTTGGGGCGACGGCGGGTTATAAGCAGGGAGTAATGAGAGGAAGGGGCCGCAGCGTCCAGGACGGCGGAGTGATAATGACCCCCGCTTTTGTGATCTCTATTGCTTGTTATCGAAGCCTCGCCACCGCTTGTTGTCTCATTACCTACGTCTTGAACCTCTCTTTATCCTGAGGTTGCACGTGAAGCGTACACACACACCTTCACACACACATGCAGACACTTTTCGGCCATCTCTTTAGTCTCCTCCTTAACACGGTAATATTATGTCTCTTAATGGGAACAGGGAGCTCAGTGCCAAGAGTTCCTCTGGATAATTGGCTGCTTCCTCACCTGCTGACATCTCCCCCATTGACATTCTTACATTTTACATTCAAGGTGCTTCATATTCCCCCTTTAACTTCTACCTCATTCCTCCGTCCTCTGACTTGCTATACCTGCTCTTGTATTTTTTTTTCCACACAGATTTTACATTGTCTTCCCTGATCACCTTGTGCAAAATTGAATCCCAGGTTCCAGCCATATTGGGTGGATAGCGCTTATTTCTATTGATGTGATGGATCACTATTTTGCACTAAAACGGATGTGAGGCAGTTTGCAAGATTTTTTTAGTCTACTTCCACTTTTAGAGAATATTTTTCCCCCTATCCTGCCTTGTTCTTGAACGCCTCACCTTTACCAAGTTTTTCCGCCGACACCATCTTGTCTCCACTAACATTAAAGAATGTTTTTTTTCCCTTTGTGCGCACTTTCTGCTTTGTATATGACACATTTGTATGCAACTGAGCCTTTGCCCCTGACCTTGGCAGTTCCTCAAAATGATGATCTATATTCCATCAGATTAAAATGGCTCCGAATGGCATGATGAAAACATCCGACACAGATGCAGCTCTAAGCCTGCTATACTTTGGTACAACACATCAAATGCAAATATTACCATTAAGTCACACTATTGTCAACGTCTTCTCATATTGTAGTTTCTCAGAAGCGGCCCTGTTTCTGTACGTGTCATTTCCATGCTCATACATCTTATCAATGCCTCAGTAATCAAGTGAATCATGTGGAAGGTGTGTTTCAACACGTCTTCAGGTAGAACGCAGCTCCTATACTGTCCTGTATATACAGTACAGTACATTATTTTTTAACTTAATGTCTTTCTCCCGCTCACACTGTCACTGCATACATGCCACCTTCTGCCACATCTTGTGCTCGACTAATCGTGCTATCTTTGCACATTTTGTTCACACCGAAATCTCTACAAGCATTCATTTGTTTGTGCTACGTTAATATAATCCAATTTTGTCTCTTCTTTTTTTAGTAAATGCAGCTGAGACCCAGTGTCTGATTTAATCTGATCTAGTCATAAATGAAAATTATAATTAATTAGTAATGTGTGTTTTAATAACATTATTTTTCAATAAACAAACACCCTATCTACTCTGTAGATGCTAATTGATCACATATGACTGGAGGGTGTATTGGTCAGCACACACACACACACACAGAGACTCAGCTGACTGATTAAGCAGCACTAAAATGTCTACCAGTCTGTCCCTCCTGTCTACGACCATTGACTCTGGTCTCCATCCATCACCTGCCGTTAAGCTGCTGTTTGAAGGCGGGAAACACACCACATACCTGTATCCACGGGCCCAGCCAACTGGCCTACTGCTGCGTCTCTGGCTAGAGAGACTTCACTGAACACACAGGCTGCAGACAGCCTATTTAAAAGACTTTTTAAGGTCAATTCAAAAACAAAATGGAAAAAAAGGACGAACGTTTCTAACACAATAGGCTATTTCTGATCATACTTTCACAATGTAGACACTGAAAGGAGCAGTAGGAGGGAAAACACAGAAAGGAGGGTGTATGTTTGCAAGCCGGCTATGTTTACATAGAAAACTTTAGACAAAAGGAAAAGTGAGGCCACAGCTCACAATGGTTGGCAGATATAAATGGGAGCTATGTAGCCTGGGAAGTAAATCACTGTATGTGATATAGTGCAGTGGCTCCTGCTACGGGCAGCTCCACCACTTAAGAGAGGCAACTTGGAAGCAGCACCAGTCACAAGATATTTATGTTAACATGTGACTGTTTTTATTCTAAGTGGCAAAGTGGGACTGTATCAAGTAAGAGTTTATCCTGTTAGAGTGAACGTGTGGTGTCGATGTTTTCACTTGTTCACTGAAGAGTAAATGAAAGCTGCTATAATCAGTATTCTTGTATTAACTGTGGAGCAGATGATGCTGATGATGTGAGATGGATAGTGTGAAAGGTGTTTCTCATAGCGATGGAAGTCACTGTTTTCACCGAGCAAAGAGTGAAAACTCTGCTCTCTGGACAGAAACACGACTTCAAATGAATGACAGTGTTGCTTTGTATATGCTGGATGTGTAAATAGGCAACTGTTGGCTAACAAGTTACATCAATGATATGTCTCCAGATTACTGCACTGCGCCAAAGTGGCCAAACAATCCATTAAAGGACCAGTGTGTAGGATTTAGTGGCATCTAGAGGCGAGGTCGCAAATTGCAACCAGCTGAATACCCCTTCCCTCACCCCTATTCTTCCAAGCGTGCAGAGAACCTACGGTGGCCATCAGGTAACTTAAAAACGTGAAAGGCCCTTTATAGAACCAGTGTTTGGTTTGTCCCTTGTGGGCTACTGTAGAAACGTGGCAGTTTGACATGGTGATATGGAAGAGGATGTGCTCCTATGTAGAACAAGCCTTCAAGATCAGTGCTGAGCTCTTTTCCCCATAGACTTACCTTGTAAAAGAGACGTCTGTAAATGAGTTGATACCTCCACGAAATGACTCGTTTCACTGTCGAGATTTGCTCCATTCAGTGAGATAACATTTCAAAAGTCTAGAGGAGCCTCACAATTAAATCATTTTATCCTCATTCAAGTTAGCAGAGGGCTAAACTGGTAGTTAGCCACTCAGCTGGTAGAATCTCTAGGGTGCTTGTTCTGTAGGCCTCACGATGTTGGAGATTCTGGTAATCTCATATCACGGAAATAAAGATTTTTTTGGCTTTATGCACCACTGAGCAACTTTCATAGGAATGAACGGAGTCAATACTATATCCAGCTCTCTTTATACATCCATGATGTAGATATGAAGGGCTCATTCTTAGCTAATGGAAACACAACGATTCTTAGATTCAGGTAATTATAAACTGTTCATTCATTTTACGTAACCGCTTATACTGTTAGGGGTTGCGGGTGGGACTGAAGCCTATCCCAGCTGACACTGGGGGGCAGGGTACAGAGGCAGGGTACATCCTAGACAGGTCGCCAGACTATCACAGGGCTGACACATAGAGACAGACAACCATTCACACTCACATTCACACCTACGGGCAATTTAGAGTCACCAGTTAACCTGCATGTCTTTGGACTGTGGGAGGAAGCTGGAGCACCTGGAGGAAACCCACACTGACACGGGGAAAACATGCAAACTCCACACAGAATGGCTCCCCCATAAGCTAAGGAAGACATAATTATGAATACAACATTTCATTTCTACCAATAGAGCCCCCTAAGTCGTACACACTCGTCCTTTACTGCAGGTTAAAGTCAATCAGCAGCCTCCGGAGCTGAAAAATGAAGCCAACACAAAGTGTCAAAAACTGCAGTTCTTTGAATGGCCACTTGAGGCTGGCTCCAGAAGACTGTTAATCCCCATAGACACCCATGTTAAAATGCAAACATGTTCATAGCCAGGTACAAAACTGTTCTAGCCTCTTTTGCTAATTTCAACATTCATAACAACTGTATGGGGGTGAACATTTATATATCTCACCTGTTTCACTTTTATTAAGCCTTAAAGTTACGTATACAGCTCCAAAAAAAAACAAGATGGCAACAGTCGAAACCAATGGGTGACGTCGTGGTAGTTACAGCCATTATTTTTATATAGTCGAGCGCATATAGTATATTATTTGTTGCACACTTTGGTTATTTCCATTGTTTGACAGTGATTGCATAAAACATGAAGTTTCTTTTGATCTCGATGTCCACTCTTTATCAATCCAACTCATGCAGTGTGGGCTTTGTGGAGTGTGTGAGGGAATTGGTGGGGGGGAGCTGTATGTAACACTGTAGGCTTGATACCGCTGAGTGAGATGAGGCTTTGGTGTGAAAGCAGCAGGATCAAATTTACCCTGATGGCCTCGCTTACTGATTTTCTGTGTTTTGATGGACAACAAACACCAACATGGCACCCCTATCTAGCACCCATCCAACTTTCTATTCGCACACACACACCTTTTGCCCGTGCCACTGCGCCAGCTAATGTTCTCTCACTGTCAAATTCTACTCCCAGAAGGGCGGTAAACTCACCCTCCCCTTCTTCTGTTTCCCGTTTCTCCGCAGCACCAGATCGCCACGCAGGAAGAGGACCATGATTGACAGCCAGGCAAGCTGAGGAAACCTGTCACTCATCTTCCTATCAGCGTGTCAGAGGGCTATCTCCTTCTCGCCTTCCCCCCTCTTCCTCCTCCTTCTCCTTTACCATCCTCCTTCCTCCCTCAGTCCTCTCCTCTTATCTTCTCAATGGGCTGGTAACCTCACCATCCCTCGCAGTTATCCGCCACTCCAGAACCCTGAGAAAGACAGAAATAGTTAAGAAAAACAACAAGACACTTCTAAACTGACCCTCGCTCCACCTGAGGGGAGTTTGGCATGCCTCCTCACTCCAGCTGAGTGAGTTGTAGTAAGTGGAAGCAGAAGAGGGATCCCTTGTTAGCACACCTTCAGAAGGAGATACAGCTCCTCGAGAGGGAGCCCAGAGAGGACCAGTCATGCGTTTCCATTTTGCGTTGACGCTGCAGGCGCTGTGGACTGGGGTTTGCCAGGCGGCCATGCAGCACTACCCTGCAGCGTGGGGCCACTACGATGTGTGTAAGTCCCAGGTTTACTCAGACGAAGGCTTAACCTGGGACTACATGGCGTGCCAGCCTGAGGCAGCAGACATGACCCAGTACCTGAAAGTTACTCTGGATCCCCCCAACATCACCTGTGGAGACCCTCCGGAGACATACTGCGCCCTGGTGAGTACATGAAACCCCAAATCTTCCCTTTAAAAACTGTACACACACAATACCAAGGCAGCTCTCTTATCTCTGTGTGTGTGTGTGTGTATCGTGTATCTACTCGGCTTGTTCTGACCCCACAGCCGTGACAGACACTTCCAAAGCCTGTGTGACTCAGATATGTTGCCGGGGCTGAAGGAAAAAGAGGTTTGTGCCCATTGACGTCATGTTCTGCTGTTTAGAAAGCTGCTCCTCGGTGTGCACTGCAAACACTGTCTAATGTGCTGTTGACGCTGCTTACTTGCAGGAAACACTGTATAATGTGAGTTTACTAATGAAAACACACACACACACACTCATCTCGCTCACCGTGCACCTCAGACTATCATAAAAACACAGTTCCTTCATTCGTTGTGATGTCAGCTTCTCTGTTGCGTCAGTGTGTGTCTTTTAGCAGAGTCAGATGAGTGGGTGGCCTAAAAATTCAAACAAACTCAGGGTGAAAAAGTGCACATCTGGACTAAAAATACAACCGCACGTATGAGAACTTAAGTGGAGCACTATTTTAAATGCCAGCACACAAGGTTTTTGTTTTCCTTATGTTTAGGACCAGCTTTGCCTGTGTGATGCTGTAAGTGCCCATTGCTTTGATTGTTTCACTCACAGATAGTGTCCAATTTAGTCTCAGCATTCATTATTGGTCCACATGGTCATTTTTCACCCCCAAAATATTTATTCAGGGAAACTGGAGATATTTGCCTTCCTATGACAACATCAAAACTTGTGTCAGATTGTGTTGTGGTCAGCTTTGACTTGAAATAGGTGGTGCAGCTCTTGTTTCTCTTCAGCCACAGTGGTTGTTAGTGTCCCTGCGAAGTTTAGCCATGCTACCAACATGGCTGTATGGATGGCAGCATCAGTGTGTCTGTCGGTTGGTCCGTCAGGCCACGTCTTTGGTCTGGACTTAAAGGCTACTTTACTGATTCTCAACCAGCTTTGTATTGTTACAATGCCAGTTTTCATACTGCGTCATTTGGTGGATTTTTGCTGGCTCTTGGGCTGCTGTGGATCAAGAAAGACAGCCGCTCCTCCCCCTCTGTCGCTCAAACTCAGATCAAACTGTAAAACTAGGCAGTGCTGATGGACTATAAACCAATATTTTGTTACTGTATTGCTTATTTCTTCTCTAAAATGTCTTCAGAAATAAATTTTAGTGCACTGTTTGGCTGTAATATGAGAATTTGCCAACAGGAAGTGGGCGCTGTACTGTTTCCTGTATTGTAAAAACTTAGGCTCAAAAAATTGAGATCAGATGTTAAAACAAAGCAGTAATGGTCGATTATGAATTAAGATCCTCTTACTTTGTTGCCGATTTCTCACCTAAAATGTTTTCTTAAACATATTTTAGCTCACCGTTTTTAATTTGAGATCGTTTGCTACCAGTGGGCTGCCATATTGTTTCCTGTGTCAAAACAGACAAGCTTGTGTTACGTCACCCACCAGCAGAAGTATTTATTGGTCCGTTGTGGCGTAGTACATTCTGGTAGTTGTAGGTTTTCTACCTCTTGAGCATATGTGAATGTTACAGCCCTTTCCCTCTGTTTTCTCTGGCCATGTGGTGCTAACACTTACACCAATACAAGTATTTCTACTGTACAGACAGCCCAGTTTTATGAAAAGACCATCTTTCCAACTGCTGGATGGATTGTCACCAAATTCTATGCAGGCATTCTTGGTTCCCAGAGGGTGAATCCTACTGACTCAGGCAAAAATTTCATCCGGCCAATACCTTGGTTTATGACCAAATATCTGTAGAATTAATGACATTCCCATCAGCCTCAGCATTTCTTTGTTTTTAGTGCTAATTTTGAAATGTTAGCATGCTAACACACCAAACTAATATGGTGAACATTATACCTGCATGCTAGCATTGTCACTGTGAGCATGTTAGCAGGCTGGTGTTAGCATTTAGCTCAAGTCACCACTGTGCCCAAGTACAGCCTGACAGAGCCTCTTAGTGTTGTTCCCAAGCAGACCAGAAATATAATGTAATACTTTCTTATTGTACTGCATGAATCAAAGAGAAGGAATCCAAATAGCCTTTTCTGCATGACAAGAATTGCACCAATTAGCAAATGTTCTGTTTGTGTTTTGTGTAAACTTATTTTGTGACCAAAACACTTTGAAGGGGCTTTCTGAAATAATGAACCAATTAGTTTTTTCTGTTTAATTTCACAAAAATAGAGAGTAAGCGTTGTTGAATCGCTGAACAAATGTGACACGATTGACTTGTTGAGGAAGGGTTCCACATTGTTGCACTGTAGTTCAGTTGTGAGGACTTAAAAGTGATATTTTATTGAGGGATTTCATATTGAAACAGCACAACATAAAGCAGTGATTGGTTGATTGCTTTACCCTTTTAAGTTCATGCGGAGCTGTTGATTCTGCAAATTACATTGCAATCATGAAAATCACAAATTCCTGGCGGAGCTGAAAATAAAATGAGCAAAAGATGCATATTAGGTCAAGTATTTAATTAGCAAACCGCCCTCCTCCTTATTCCGGGTCCTTTTCACTTTGAAACTCACAGCTGGTCTCCTCAGATTAACGCTAAATGATGAATCCATTTTGGGCCGTCGTGTGTTACCAAGTCATCAAAGATTCTCTCAGAACAAATGCACTCCTCAACAGCTTCAAGAGCTCTTTGGATAAATAGCGAGATGTTCCAGGAAAAGTAGTAACTTGAGGAGTATAAATAGACAGTCGCCATCAGCAGAGAGTCAGCTGAGAGGAGACACAGAGGAACAGAGAGGGATTAACAAAACACAGATGACAAAGACAGTGAGAGAATGATCAAGAGAGAAGCGAGACAGAGCGAACATGGGGGAGACAGAGACTCAGAGGACTATGTGCAAAGCATACGGTGACTGAAGAACTAATATCTCCTGCGTGGGGTGGGATGGAGGCTCTGAAATGTGAATAATTCAACATGTTTTGTAGCTAATGTGTTTTATTCATAGGACACATTATTCAGCCCGACATCTCTCAGGCACTTTTGAAAAATGCTGACTCCCATGATCGGCCAAGGTTGGTTGAAGGCAAACGAGGTTGAGGGGGTGGGAAGCCATATCTGGGAGGTCATCGTCAAAATGGGGTCACCCTCCGTTCTCCCTCTGGGTGGCCCTGTGACCTCTGATTGATCCACATTTGAACCTGAAGTGTGTCTGGTGTTTGCTGTGCAGCCACTGGATGAACAGCGGTCATCCGTGCCTGATGCTTCAGTGGAGCCGTTCTATTTCTGGACGCACAGTTGAAACTGAGTTTATTGTTATTATTGCCAGCCTTTTAACAGTCTGATGATCGCTTATTGAATTAGTGGGAGTTTGCGCCGCGCTGTCGCCCTCGTGTCTCCGGCAGTCAATGTGATAGGAGTGCTTCAATTAAAACAGGCAGCGGTTAGCTCCCACATAACCATTTCCTCTCTCTGCTCTACTGTACTCATCACAAATCACACAAACATCAGTGAAATATGACCCCTGCCACTTGCCATAGAGCCCAATTCTCTGCAATTGGTTTATGTTTACCCCGGGCAGTAACGTGGCTCCAAATCAACATCAGAACAATTATCATTGATATTCCAGCTACTCTGGCTGCCAATACGCTGCTGCAATGCCAATAGTGGTTTGTATCGTAAGTCAGATCATTGCAGATTCAGGGCAATTATCATTAGGCCGCGTTATCGGAGAATTTCATCTCTCTGGTAATTGATTCTGCTCTCGTAGAGGCGGGTGTATTTTAAAGCCTCGCGTCTGCTTCCTGGAGTGCTCAAGGTAAGAGACACCAAAGCCTGACGAGAGGAGAGAGTGAGAGACAGAGAGAGATGCAGCAGCTCGAGGGCGTGGCGCGTATATGAGCATGGTTACCTCAGGTTGCGGCCTTCATCCCACTCAAACACACACACACACGTACGTACGCTCATACACACACCACTCTCCCCAGTAAAGGCTTTTTATTCTGCTTCTAGCCTGGTGACCTTTTCGATAGCAATAAGCTGGCATTCACTGAACTCTGGCACACAAATCTGCCATCATATGAGATTTCACTGTCCCCTCCAGTTCGACTCAAGCTGGCCTTTAAAAGCCTGGACAGGTCGCAGAGCCTCGACCAGCTGATGATTGACTTTGAGCAGGATTCAGGAGAGCGGCTTTGACTTCACACAAAAATTATGTACTATTGCAGGAGAAGCTGATTCAAGTTGTCCAACTTGTCCAAAAAAAAGACTAATAGAGGGTTAGGGTTAGTATGACATTTTTTGGTGGGCGGGGCTTAGCTGGAGGCGAAACAATTCTCCACAGACATTTGCTAGTGCTAGCTAGCAAGTTCTGTTGGCTTTTATTCGACAACTGCGGAAGATGATACGAGTCTCACTGAATACGGTGCATGACTGTCTGAATGTGCCGTTCGGTTATCTAGAGTACCGCATTCCTAATGTGACAGAGCGTACTCTCAGCACTCCGAGCAGGGTGAATGTGTGATTAACTAAACCATTCATTAATTTGTGTAGGAATATAACGGTCCGTTTCTTCGACCAGCAGGAGAGCATCAGACTGAATTTATGAACGCACCATGTCAGGTCACTCACTCTCCGAGACCGCAAGTGTTACTTGAATAAGTAAACACTGACCAACGGGACCAGACTGGCCGAGCTGTATGCTCTCAGTCAGTGGATGGATGATGTCATAGGAAGCCAATCTTACAAAGGAGGACGACACTTGAACAGTTTCCTCCGGTTTGTTTTACCATCAAAGCTAACGTTAGCTAATGCGCTAAAAGGTTAGCGTTACAGAGAAATTCAATATTAATCTTAATCCCTCCCCAGTTTCTGATGAGGTGGACATGATAACCCTTCATACACATAACGTTATTCATCCCTACAACAGGAAATACTTTTCCCTAACCTGATATGAAGTGTGCGCTGCACATGTGAGCATTTTTGATGATCGCCTCTGTCCAGTCCAAGACTCCTTCTATTCTGGCTCCCAATAACACAACAAGATGACATTTTAAGACTCCTATGTAGCCTACAGCCCTAAAATGACATCATAAAAGGGTCTATTGACACCTCTGATTGTTGTGTATTCTCAAAATCCCTCTACCTGAAAAGTATGTAACTGTTAATACTTACTACATGTAGACAGTAGCATCGAGCTATCACACCATATATAGAAGAACTCTCCAGGGAGTTATCAGTTTCATTTATTCTGCTGCAGAGGTTTAAACAGTAGAAACATCCACTCAGATTATCCAACACACCAGCACGCAACTTATCAACCAGTGTAACCCTGCGTGTGTTGGTTCATCTCTGATGCACGTGGCATTAAACATAGAAGAAGCTCCTTTCTAGGTGTAACTTCATAATTCATACTAACCATACGTGTGTGTGTGTGTGTGTGTGTGTGTGTGTCCTTATGCATTCCCGTGAAAGGACTGTATGTCTCTATTTGTGCCATCAATTTACATCCAGGAAATGCTGATGAATGCTGAAACCTGAGTCCCGGCAGGCCGGTGCATTTCATAGCCAATCAAATCTAAATGAGGAAACGAAGGAGATTATTAAAAAGGTAGTGCAGCATGTGGCTTTTTTTCTCATTTTAGCCCTGATGAAAGGTCATTAAAGCTGTGCCATGATAAGAGAAGGTGGCTCACTAATAATTCTGCTTAGCCGAGTAATATGATGCACTGATTTTAGCTTTTAGAAGTGGACTTTTGGCCCTTTTTTAACCATCAGCAATGCAGATGAGGGTTTTTTTTATACTGCGGCTCCGTGTGTAAATGTTTAAATCTGTGAGTTTGACCTTATCTTCCATAAAATGAAGCTGGAAATGTTTTGTATCTCTACACAATTTGCTCTGTACCATTTGCTAATGCAGAAAATGCTGTCCAGTGTAGTATGTACGGTTGATGTATGGTGCAGTGAACCTGTGAGCTTCATGAAATACAGTAGAAATATTTATTAAAGATCAGCACAGAGAGTTTAACAATGTTGGGGTTTTTTTGATGGCAGATTCCATTGGTCTAGCTCCAACATTATCAAGTTTTTTTGTGTTAATAATAATAATTTCAGCCCTGTGTTTTACCAGTGAAACAGTTAATTTATTAGTGTTGACAAACAGAACACAGACTCGTTGAAGTGGTGTAGTTTTAGCTTTATAACACAAGACTGTGGACTGTTACCAGTCTTAAAATGCTTCCTGTGCTTACCTGAGCAGATGGTACATTCCAGTTGAAATCAGACTAAGATGCGAACAGTCCCTACCTTTGCATGCACAGTTAAGTTGAGCCACAGTTATGGCTCGACTGGGCCATTTAATTGGACTCCTGTCTTTGTCCCAGTATACAAGCACAGGGTGGGAATCCATTTATTGACCAAGGTATGTCCGATTCTGTTACGATAGGTGGCAATATACCCCCTGTCAGCTTGTTAGTTTTGGACCTTTTTATGGTCACCTATTACGTCACAGACCAAACAATCAACAAACAAGTTAGCTATGGTTAGCTAGCGGAAAATTTGTACCATGGTGGACAACTTTACATCTCTGTACATCTCATCCATCAAAAAATGCACAGCTCTAGGTGTAGATTTAGCCATGTTGTTACCGGCTTCTTCTTCTGTTATACGTTTCATGCTTTTGACTTTCTGGTCAAAGCACAGCGCGGGAGAAGTGGAGCCTCCGCAGAGCGCCTCGGCCAGTTTGGGTCTGGTTGACTGTACACATGCGGAGTAATTCGACTCCCAATCGTATCATCTGGGTGTCATGCATCTTTGCATGTAAACTACTAACTAAAAATTGATACAGTGTGTTTGGGAATCAATACCATATCAAGACCATATGGCAATACTCAAGTGTATTGATATTTTCTTACACCCCTATATCTGATGGTAAAGTGTGATGAAAACAAGGGAGGGACATAACAATGAGTGAAAGACTGGAGCTCGTAAAGGTTTGCATGCTGAATATGTTTTGTGTTTTCACAAAGCAGACAAGTGACACTCACTATGGTGATGTGGAGCCACAACATGTTCAGTATTGCTGATCCGTGACCAGCATAATCTCCATGAACCCATCCAAACAGCATACAGGGGCTTTTCTAGATGTGTTTTCCAATAGATACAAGTGAGGGGCGCCTCCCATGGATTTACATTGCGATATACAAATCTGACCTTTTCCTGAGCTGATCCTGATTAGAGGTTTTAGACAGACAAAGCGTTTGAACTCCCATGTACCCGCCCACCCCACACTCACAAACTGTGCCGCCTCTCGACAGGCTCCTCGCTGACATTTCCTTGAGAAACGAGTGCGCTGACAGCAGCAGTGTGTCTCATTTCATATTGTAACAGTCAGTGCAAGGGTTAGAGGAGGGCGAGAGTGAGAGGAACAGAGACGGTGGCTTTTTCGCAGGGCTACAGTCTTGTCTGTGACATTCTGTCTCATAAACTCATTTATTTTGGGGTTTTTTCCTGTGAGAAGGCGAGATCGTAAAAACAAGCACAGAGGTGGCTGTTCAGACCTGCTGATTGGCTTAAAAAAAGGTCAGATTCAGGGATGTAGTAGCAATTAACCAGCATTGAAAAACAAATTACTCATTCAATAGAACTGTTTAACATCGGAGGATTACGTCATTTTATGTGTCTTCTTAATGTTTGCCAGACCAAACCAAATCAAAGGTTTACTAAAATTTGTGATGGAGGAACAGGGTATGGACCAAAATATGCTAAAGGAAAAAAACGTGTGTAATTCACCAGTTCTCGCAGCATAAGTCATTGTTCTTTGCTTGATTAGTGATGGCTATCTGGAGTGCAAAACAAGGCTCCAGTTGTTATTTCTGCATAATTCACCAACAGGCAGCGTTTGAGACTCGACTGAATTGTTCACACATGATCTTAATCTGCGCTCAAGGGAATTCTGTCTGTTTTATGTGATTTAATTAGTCTAATCAACACTCAACAAACAATTTCAATTTGAAGTTGAGGTAGCACACACTGCACTCCGCTGTATTTCATTGTTGTACTTGACGGATAACACTCTCCTTTATGGGGAGAGCACTTTTCGTCATCTGAGGAGCCATAAAATTCACTGTAGTATTTCAACAAGACTAAAGCTGCAGTCACATTACCACTGAGGCAACACTGTATATCATGCTACAGGAACAGGGGCTCCCAAATTACCCTAAAAATAGATAGCACTCATATAGTATTATTCGACCATATCTGTATAAACATTAGCAAATGAAAAACAGTCTTAATCTTTGATAGGTGTTATGCCTTTAGCCTTTAATCGGACTATTAAAACAACTTGATTTATAGCTGGTAAAACTGAAATACTCACACAACACAAACTGTTCATTAACATTGTCAATATTTATATTTATTTCAATATACTTAATGTTGTATATTATATTACCTATAGGCTCTAAGGTAATTTAAGACTGTATGATTTTAACCAGTGGAAATGTACATTTCCTGTGAAAATTGAAGTTTATTTTGAAAAGACACAATTCACATATGACATGCCTTCCCTGAACTTCCAAAACCGATGGTGGAGGACTATCCAGCCTTTCATATTTTGACGTACACTGATATTTGACGAGTAGAGTGTAGGAATGTGTTGACATAGTTGGACAGAATTCAGGGAGGAATTTATAAAGTTAATTAAATTGTGTAAGAGGCTGTTGCATCATGATTGCTATGCAAGATTCACAATCATTTTTGATGCAATGTTTTTTTTATCTATTCATATATGGAGTGCATTTGTGATTTAACCAATAAAACCACATATTACAGTTAGACTTAATTACACTTTTGTGCAAAATATTTTCATAAAGCCCTCAAAGCATTGTAAATCACAACTTGAGCATCATATGTTGTTGGTCAGCGACTAATATGACGGTGTGAAAACAGCACAGTTAAGAAATGTGAGCTACTTTTTAATCCTCGGACACCACAGAGTCGTCACTCATGACAAAAGTGCTGCTGTTGGTTGATATCAGCATTTGAACTATATTTTGCCACGCTAGAGAGGCTGTCTGAAAGTGGTCCAACCCTCCCGGCTACAACAGATCAATAGACCTACAAACAAATTACTACAGGTCATCAAACAAAATATTATTATAGGAAACCATCTGGAAAGCTTATGCTGCTCACAGTAATTAGGGCGCTGTGTCTGTGTGGAATCTCTTCAGAATTCCAATAAAAGTTATTACGGATAATAACAATTAAATGTTGTGCAGTGTAGTTATATTAAATGATGCATTCATGCTAAATCTCTTAACTTATAGCTGAAATATGAACAACACATTTTTAGTTGTCAAACACTCTCTAGATGAATCTGCTCCAGGCCCCAGTTGTAATCACTCGTTTAGTAATCAGCCTGCTTTTTAGGCGTATGGCCCCCCTGCTGTTCCCCTAATCTGAACCCAAAACAAGCTCTCATTTGAAGCTTGATACATTGAGCTGAAACACGACCAGTACAGTGAGAATAGGTTGAATATTGTCTAACACAGCACAGAACTGTCAGACTGTATCTCCCTGCCCGATGTAAAGGTTATACACACCGCGGTCACGGGAGGATCTCATCATATTCTCTCTGACCCATCCTGCGCCATAAACTTTGCATGAGCGTTGGGCGCTGTCTGAATTTTTATCATTTTCTTATTTCCTCCCAACCGCTCGTTCCTCCAGGTCTTCAGGCGCCAACACAAACACAGACTTGTCAGCCGGCCCAGGCCAGGCTCAAGAGAAGTCCATTAAACAGGTGTTGGCAGAAAAACCCACATTTCCTGTTACGGGCATGTTGTGGCCCAGCCTTGCGTAGTCCGGTCTGAGTGAGACAGAGTGAGGAGACATCCATTACATTTTCTTCTATTATATTTCATCAGTTTTTGATGTTGGGCGCGTTCCAGGAGGGTTTTGTTTTTTTGTGTCTACTTCATTAAGCAGGGTGAGGTTTAGATAATGGTCAATTTAAGGTGCATTACTGCAGGGAGTATTGCTTTTTACTCGCTTTGCTCTCTATTTTCTGTGCTAATATCATCACTGTCATCAGCAGCAGCATTTGCACGACCACCACCATTTTCATATCGTTATCGTGTGATATTTTACGGTGTGAATGGAAGTAAAGTGTTGTTTAAAAAAGTGCAGACGGGGGGAAATGTTTACTTCCAGGCAGAAAAGTTTGCAAAAGTGAAGTTGTTGAAAAGTTGGTATGCAGACAACATCAGGTGTTGCTGTGATGTTGTGTTGTGTGAGCGTGTGACTCGTCTATCTGGGCTCCATCAAGGCGTTCAGTGTTGCCTCACCGTTTACGCTGCCATAACAAGATAACGGGGGGCCTCCTTGACTCCAGCTTCCCACAGGGTTTTCTGTTGACTCCTTTTTTTTTCTCTCTCCAAAGTTTGGAGCAAAACATTTCCTCCTTTGCCATAAAGTGTGAAGAGGAAAGCTTGGAGAAGCTGAGGAATGGAAAAATCTCCTGTATTTAGATGTAAAACTATATGTTAGACTGTGACAGCGCCACTTGGAAAAAAATGTCTTGCACATATGAGAATGACATCAATAGGAGAAGGGCTAATGTTTCATTTTGGGAAACAAAAACATTATGTTTCACTTTCATTCAGCTTTGGTTTCCAGATACTGACATGATGAATTCCCAGAAAATTAGTATTGAATATAAGTCAAGGGAGGAATGATCTCTCATAGCTCAGATTTAGCCTCTGCATATCTTAAAGGCTCTCGCTATTGACTACAAGTCACCCAGAAATATCGCATTGTCTCACTGTTAAATGCTTGCTGCACTCACTGGATTTGAAGACCCGTGCATAATATGCACCGAGCATATGGGCCTTCACACTTTGAATTCTTTAACACAGACATTTTTTTTCCTTTCTCTCATGTTTTTTTATTTGACGAAGGCATTTTTACCCCCTTTTCTCTTCTATTGCTCTGTGGGCTTCAAATCCCTCTTGCGGTAATAGGGGCTTTTGTTGCATTTCACAGTTCATCACTCATGGAAAATTATGGTCTGGAACCCCCTCCATCATCCCCCCTGTACTCCTTCCACCCCTGTGCATGAGGCTTTGAGAATAGGTGGAGATACAGCGCTCGGCTGCTGGAGAGATCCGTTGACTTTTAATTGCTCTTTGAACCTCTCGGGTGGATTTCCCCTCAGAGCTCACTTGCTTGAACACTGATTTTCACAATAGCCTCTTCCCTCTCTGGGACACGGATAACAAATGGCAAGCACACACACACAGACGCAGGCCAATACAGACAAGCTCACAGAGCCCAGAGCGTGGCATACGGTGGCATTCATATTTAGAGGAAACTCATGTTTTCATTTATTTGTGTTGGGGGGGCTTTTAATGTTAATTGCGGTAGATAAGTGGGAGTGTTGTGAATGGAGCAATCCCAGTGATCCCAGCTCTCATTTTTATCCACTGTGGTGGGGGTCAGATGCTTCCACAGCCATGGCAGACGCTCTCCCTCCTCTACTCAGCATTTCAAAGCAAAAGGGCCTCCCGTCCCTTATCAGCACAATAAAAACCTTTTTATTTTTCAGAGTGACTGCTGTATGTGGTGTGCATGTGTGTGTGTGTGTGTGTGTGTGTGTGTGTGTGTGTGTGTGTGTGCCTCTGTCTGTTTCTATTTGTGTCTGCATCTACATCCACACCACCGGCTTTCATGAATTCTGAACTGCAGCTCACGCCTTACTGTTTCAGATGACTGTTCACATCTATTTTAGGATGTAACCTACTGTATATGCCGTGCTAATGCGAACCGCTATGATGTGGAGACAAAAACAAGAATATTCAAAATAACGTGCCAGTTGTTGCCTTTAAATTCTGCTTACTTTGCTTTCTTAAAACCTCTGGATTCAGTCAAACTGCAGTGCTGCCATTTTACCAATGTTATGATAGCCGTCTCAGGTGAGAAACATATAGGTCACATGTCTTGGGATCAGTTTTGTGACATATCTGTCATCCTGACTGGAAGTGGAAAAACTTTAGCTTTTGTATTTCAGACGTATTGGCAGTGGTGAACGAAGTAGTCAGAACTTTTACTGAGGCAAATGCAGCAATATCAAACTGTAAAAATACTCTGTTGAAAGTTAGAAGTCCTGCATCCAAAATTCTACCTAAGTAAAAGTACAGAAGTATTGGCAACAAATTGTACTTAAATTATTAAAAGTAAAAGAAGAATATATACTTTATTAATCCCTTAGGATTGATAATACAATCCCTTGTATTATATATAATATTTTCAGATTATTTCTAATTTGTAAGTAGCATCTTAATGTTGTAGCTTGCAGAAGTTTGCGATTTTAACTAGTTTATTCACTGTTGGGTAGTTATTTAAGGTATAATTTAAAGTTTTCTGTAAACATACTTAATGTAAAAAGTAACCTGTAACTGTAACTGAATGTAGTGCAGTAAAAATACAGTTTTTGCTTCTGAGATTTAGTGGAGTATCTTACAAAAGGTTATACTCAAAGTACAAATTCCTCAAAATTGTACTAAAAGGAATACTTTACCCTCAAACTGACCATTTGTATGTCAGTTAGACGTGTATCACCTTGAATATTTCAAGAAAGCTTTGTTTTTCTGGCATGCCTCCACAAAAAACTGCAAACATGTTGATTTATTGATCGTTTGGGGTCCACTTTTACCGAGAACAAAACTGTATCAGAATAACTGTTTACCACATCTCACCCAACTCATGGTCGTTTTCTTCTCTTGGAAAGAGGAAAAGAAAAAGTTCTAACTTGTAGAAACAATGTAAGAATAAATCGGTATAAGACTCAGCCAGAGATCCACGATCTTGCACAATCAGAATAGTGCAGATGAGGGTTCAGTGCTCCATCGACCAACTGTACATAATGTAACCTTTATATCTCACTATCAATACTGATATTGGATCCACATGTTGAATCAATTGGTATAAACATGTAACAGTTAATCTACCCTAAGCCGAGCCATCCTGTAACAACCTTTCCACTCTCCTTTACTCGTCACAACATGCCCCACTCTCCCATACAACCCATTCATAAAGCACCTGTAATCACATCCACATCAAAGACGACCACTCTTACATGGGCAAAAAATAATAGATCATTCAAACGCCTATAGATTAATGTCTGTTAATTATTGTCTGTATGATCTATCTGGACTCAAACAGCCATGGTGTAATTTCTTGGATTATACTCGTAGCCAGGCTCCAATACTAAGGGTTTTTTAGTAAATAAAAAGCAGGTTTTTGGGAAGTGCTGAGTATACCAATGGATAAATGTGACTTTGGGTTTGTCTGTGGCGGTTTTGATATAGTTTTTCTGTTGTAAAACATGGTCCCCAATCAATCAGTCAGTCAGTGAATCAGTTTGTTTTCCATGGAGGCATGCAAGAAAAACAAATTCTTTTTTCTGGAATTCAAGTTAGCATGACACAACTAATTGATATACCAGTGGTCATTTTATGGGTGAAGTATTCCTTTAAGTATAGTACTTGAGCAAATGTACTTAGTTCCTTTCCACTGCGGCGAATTTGTCACCAATCTGCATCAGAAGGACGGGAAACAGTAGGAGGTGTCACACCCTCAGCTGCAGAATCAACACAACCTTTGAGATTGAATGCACAATTTATTAATGTCAAAACTAGACAGTTTGCAAACAGAGGTAGAGAAAACCTGGTATGACCTGATGCTAAACGCTATATTTGTTGTTGGCCCAAAGCATTAATTAGTGCTTATTTAAATCAGATAAATAAAGCCAAATGAAGTGGGAGCCACTTTCACAGAAGTTTAATGTTTTTCTTGCCTGTTTGGTCTCGCTGTTTCCTCTGAGGAGCCGTCGTCTCTTCTCAGACAGCTTTTAGGCCCATTCTGTCGTCCTCCTTGTTTGAGGGAAATGTGAGGCTGTACGCTTCACCCTGACAGGCTTTCGAAAAAGACTCCTGGATTACCTTGACTGACAGCTCCCAAACCCTAAGATCTGTTGTGTCTGGCCCACACCGAGCATAGGGCAAACTCTGAATCAATAGCAGCGCTATCAGTGATGGAAATTGAATGCTGAATCTGAACGCTGAGTACCCCCTCATGAACTGCATAAGAGCATTTTTCCGCTGCTCATCTCAGGTATTTTTTTCGCCCTGGCAGATATGAGCACAGCAGCAGCTAAGAGAGAGTGTAAAGTTTGTTGGGATGTGCACCTTTTCGGAGCATCAAAAATAGAACTCAGGGAGATGAGAGGCCGCAGATGGAATTGTCTTCAAAGTACAGAGTCGGCAGTCTTTTAAAGTGATATTACACTCCCATAAAACATTTTCATTTTCCCATGCGCTCCGCTTGATCTGACACTGAGAAGTAATTTGACATTTGCTGCCATGTATCATTTTGGATGACTACTCATTGATAGTTGCAAACAGGCTGGATTACCAGCTCAAAAAGACAGCAGGCTACAAAACATGTAAAATAAAGTGACAGTCTGCTAGAAGCTCTCCTGTGAAAGCCACACAGTGAAAAACAGCAATATAAGAACTGTCACTGAGGTTTTTAGCCATTTGAACTTTTGGGAGAGCAGTGAAATTGCCCCTCTGTGCACTGTCCTACACATGGCTGAGTTGCTTTGTAAGCTAACATCTGCTCAGCAGAGGGAACCGGAGCGGTCAGCGCACAAGACGAAGGCCTGGAAAATGTGCTTGCTTAATTAAAGAAGGGGAAGAACCGGTGCAGCTATTTACACCTAATTCTGACATAAATCTGCAGTTATCGCACTGGCGAGACTGTCCTCTCCCCAATTTAGGAAGTACCCGAGAGCTTTTCCTTAATAAGCAATCCTCCTGATTAAGCCAAGGCAGGAGTTACAGTCTCTTTCTATGGGAGAGAAAAGGACAAGAGAAGCTGAATTTAACTAGAGGGGAGGTAGTTAGCAAAGTGCTGTCATGGTTATTGAGATGGTTAGCATTTTATTAACCCCAGTCAGGACAGAGAGAGTAATTGGTAAATTGGGTGGAGACTTGCAGTGTCTGCAGGACTTTGGCCTAAGGGTGCTGGGATATAGACACTTGGCATTTCAACCTCTCCATCTCCCAAGCCATCCACTCAGGCAATACTGTCTGCCTCAGTCCATTGCTCCCCTAATTAGCAAGTTGTTTTATTTCCTGTGGCTGCTAAACCAGTTTTTTTCCCCGGTCTGGAATGAGAGGACATGCAGTGAAAACATCTCCCACAAGGTGCCAGGCACTTGTCACAGAGGTATCATGTGACAAGGGTGCAAACGGTAATCTGTTCATTATGTTTGCAAGGACAGCGAGCGATTGAGAGGCTTGGCGTGAAAATGCATTTTACATCCCCTCTGTCTGCACATCAGAGGCTCTAAATGAAATGATTTAGTTCGAGGTGCCAGGCATTAGCTGTTACTCTGGGACATGCATTGTTGTCACGTTGAAGGCTCTCTTTCAACGACATTCAGCATGGCTTCAGACTATTCCCCCACCGTAAACACGAGGGCGATACGCCAAGCTGCAGACACTGTGGCAGGGAGCGTTGGCGTTTGATATGAGGCTGCTATCCCCTCCTCGCCTGAATTCCCTTGGATCTCATCAAGGGCTTTCTTCTACATGTATTATTAGCTGGCTTGCTATTTTGCCATCACCCTTACTGCTTTAGAGAATATGAGAGAAAGACATATCAGTTGTGGATTACATATATGAATACCCAATTTCATATGGATGATAGATTTATCTGACCTGCCCTTTTAGGGTGTGATGTCGTCTAATCTCACCAATCAGACCAGAGTTTTTTTAATCATTTTCCCTCTGTCACTATGTATGGAACTGTATGCCAACACTAAAGCCCTGTTTCCACCAAGCAGTCTGGACCTAGGGTCTAGGTACCATGTCTAAAGGGTTACATTTGGTTCCAAAGGTACCATACCGAAAGTGTTTGGTGGAAACAGGGCTTAACTTCATGCTGTGTGTGGTGATGTATCCACATTTACCTCCATCAGTGTTATTCACTTTATGCTAGTTAAGACAATGTGTCTCAGCTAAAGGATCACAGCATATGATTTATATGCAGTGATGTAGACCCTGTGGGAAACACCCTTCTTCGCTTTCTTTCTGTGAATCAGATGAGAAAATTAACACTGCCTCAAATGGAACTCATCCTCAGCCTGTGGTTACAACCATGGTGTGATATGCTTTGCCTTTAAATGCTTACGTCGTGAGAACACAACTGCTAGGCAACAGTGTCCAGAGGCCACAGAGGCAGACAACTTAGCAAGCTAGCAAGCAGGTAATGTAATGCCGGAAATTAGAAGACACACTGAAATATGGAAAAGACAAGGCAATTGGGAATATCAATGATTTCCTCAGACATGTCATAAAATTATGAAGACGAACTTCCGTACAACTAAAATTAGAATATTCTAACTCCCCATTCACCAAAGACTGAACTTCCATTGGCCTCCGCCTTTTCTTAAACCATCAACAAACATGTCACGACTTGTGAATTCGAAGCTTTCACAAGATTTACACTTAACATGTTGTGAATACCACAAAGAGGAGGGCGTCCATGTGGACTCTTCTGGTAAACACAGTAAACACGACCCCATTTTAAGGCAGCATGATACCACCATTATGTCTGTACAGCAAATACGAGGCTACTACCAGCAGCTTGTTAGCTTAGCTCAGCATAAAGACAGGAAACAGCCTGGCTCTGGCCAGAGATAACAAAAATTAACCTACGAGCACCTCCAAAGCCCAGTGATTAACTTGTCATAAGTAGTTTATTTAATCCATACAAAAATTGTGAAAATTAAAAAACTAGACTCTAGTCTTTATGCTAAGCTAAACTGGCTTCATATTTCGTAGACAGGTGCAATTGGTGTCGCTCTTCTTATCTAACTTGAAGCAAGAAAGTGAGTCGAGTGCTGCAGGAATGTGTCCTAAAACCCAGAAATGAGGTAGCATTGTATCACTTCTGTTTCCCTCGTCTCGAAGTCAAAGGGTTTTCTGAATAGGTTTTTGGTTAGATGCCTTAAATAATGTCTGTGGTTCACACAAGCTTAAGAGACTTTAACATCTTGTTCTATGACATGAAATACATCAGTTAATACCCACTCATGAATTTTGAAGCTTTGCATGTTTTAGCGATTGCCAACAAGTGGCCAAATGAGGCTACAGAATGAGCCTTGTTGTGGTGGTGATGTTGTCATGTGACTATGGTGTAGTTTGTTAGCGTTTTACTTTTGCCGATTGCATTTACGCTTTAAAAAACATTAAAGTGGTGAACATTTGTGAAGACTGTCTTGCCCAACAAAATGTGTAAATGTCATAAACTTTTGTTCACCACAGAGCAAAATCAAAGGGAACCAGAGTGACGCTAACCTCTGGGCTAGCCTACAAACAAACATCGACCCTGCAGCACTCCAAAGATGTATTTTCCAAAGTGTCAGAACCAGTCCTTTAAAAAAATATATTGACAAATAAGACACAAACATTGGGGAAAAAAAGTGAAAATAATCATTTTAGAGGCTGCACAGGTAAATTAATACCAATGCTGGCTGCATTCCATTTAGGTGAGCCAGTTCTGGGCTCTGGTATTATAACTGCTCATTCACTGACATGGCTAACTGGGACATTTAATGGAATCATTGATGTTATTATTCACAGCCATGTTTTTCCTGCTTTTACAAGCCAAAATGTCTGTTGTGAAAAGCGTCTATGATTTCAGACCTAAGCTGTGTTAATTATACAGGATCTTTGAATATTTTGATTGAGCCGCTGATTAGATTTCATAAAACCTTTTTTTTAATCACAGATGACATCACTGGTGTTAGTGAATCCCTCCGAGGTCAGCCGTGTAGCAACACTGCTTCTCACAACACATACCGGCTTTAAAAACACCTGCATGTGCACTCTGGCCGTCAGTAATTCTACACTCATTTTCAATTTTGCACTACAGCGACTGAGCAATTTGTTTGAGTCCCAGCTGAATAAAATACGTCCTGCTAATAATCCTAATTAGCTCCCCTAATGTACTCCCCCCCTCCTCTAAATACTCCCTCTGGTGTGCAGTTGAGGTTGGAGCCATTTCAGCCCTGCCACTACCTCTCAGCTGCCTGACTGATGGCGAGACTTTTAGCCTCTATGGTGAATAAAACTGGTGTTTTTATGTTCAAGGCTTTAGTCTAGTTTTTTTTCATCCATGGAAGATCAACAACATCTAAATACACACTTTATTTGCTTTGATTTGATTTTTCTTAGGAATTTAAAAGCACAAGCACTCAGAGGAGTATCATGACACAGAAATCTCAGGGGATAGCACTTGAAGGCATTATTAAAAACCAGGCCTGGAATTTGTAATTTTAGCTGCAAGGCCACTTGGTTTGGACTGAGCAATTTTTTGAGGGCACAAAGGCCACATGCCAGGGCATCAAGGCCATAAGTTCAATAGATGAAACCATTTCTAAAAGCTTTAAATACCATTTTAATGAACACTGTCAGAGAAATAGAAACACAATTTTCATCAAAAGAGTGAGCCATCTTGCTACCTTCTCATCTCTGTTGAGAGCTGCACATGCTCGGTACCCATCGGCTCGTCCGAAACTTCAGAACAAGAGCTCTGAGGCTCCACGCTGAAATGAGAGATCTGTTGTTGTTCTGTTTCTATATGAATAAATGAATGGCTACGATTTACATTCACCGTGCCTGGCGCTCTGCTGCTCCAGCTCCTCAGACAGAGTGCCAAGACTGCGCTCTGTCGCTGTGAGAGTGTGGTGCTCTGAATAACAAAACAGTATGTTCCAACATCGCTCCCAATTTACAAAGTCCAGTTTGTGCCAGAGTGCAGTCTGGTGATCAGCGTGACTATGACCTGCCCGACTGACCACTCAAGTACATGAACTAACATCCTGTTGACGGAGTGGACTTGAAAGGGGAGGGCAGAGAGCAAGGCCACAGTGTCCGATGGGCATACGATTTTCAGAGGGGCATTGAGGCCAGACAGAGGGACAATGACGGTTTGGCTGTGAAATTCCTGCTATGCTAAAAACACTTATACACACAATGGTCCTTGAACACTATCCATAACTTTGCCACACTGCCTTTCTGCTTTAGCTTCTATACCTGTGATCTATCTTTTTTCTGTCAGTCTAGTTAGATATTTTAGACTCATGCAGGATGTGAAATCTGCCCACTTCAGCCAGTTCTTCTACCTGCCACACTCACTGTAGGAGAAAGAGTTTTATAAATACATTTTAAACCTTATTTTACTAGCTGTTCTGGGAGTTTAAATATGTCACAAGCTCTCCTCCTCTTCTTTCTCGGCTACTAGCATTTTTGAATATATTTTTAAAAAATCTCCTTTGTTCACTATGATGCAGATTATCTGTGAGTTCACAAAGAGGAAACAGAGCCAAATTTAGATCAGATAACTAAAGCAAGAGGAAACGACAATATTTCCAGCTTTTACCCCAGTGTTAATGATATAACGGAGCAAAACCTGGCTCCAGCCCCTGATTCATTGCTACTGACGCTTTTGAACCTGCGGAAGTGCTTTTGGGGAACAGATCATAAGAGCCAACGTGTGTCTATATGTGTGTTGGTGTGTGTGACTGTGTCTCGCTGTGTATCCGGGTGCCATGTGGCACGGAGCGACTGAGCTTTGCTCTGCCAAGAGATAAGAACACAGGGTAAGCCGCTCGCTGCGCCAGCCTACTGGATTTCACCTCTGAATCGTCTTTGTTGGAAGTTGTAGGGCTGCTCTATTTCTAAAGTGACAATTCTTGCAGAGCGCCATATTGACTTTATACGCTGTACATGCTCAATGTGAGAACCTATTTGAAATAGATTATCAATGGCAAAGCACTTGAGAGAGAAGAAAAAGGGACTTAAATCCTGCAAAGGCTGGAAACAGAAACATTGTGAAGGCATTGTTCATGGAGGATAGTTTCACATGGTGATTAGGAATATTAGCATGTAATAGGCTGGTCTAATTGTTTTGATTATGTAAGAACTCTAATCTGCACCACAAAGATTATGTGAGAGATGCTGTTTAATCCACTGCGCACAGTGAAATAAAGGCAGACTGGCTCCTGAAGGAAAGGTGTTAGACTGTTGTGCTGACTGGATGCATCTTCTTGCAGAAGATTCCTGCCAGTGAAACGTTGGCAGCAGTCAGCAAACAGGTCTGCAATAAGAGGGCAGAGCCTGCTGGGAAGTGTAGGCGGAGGCTGGCATATGGCTGATGGTGCTCACAGGCTTTTGCCTCACTAGTGCTTACCCTTGTTAGGCTGCCTTTTAGCTGGTTGAAAGTGTGCAGAACAGGGATAATTCAATCTCTTAGTGTTAAGTCAGGGTCTTACATTGTTGGACAAAGGGGTCAGTGACCGCACCGGGTCATGTCAGTGTCCTCTTATTGTCCTACTGTCCTGTTGCCATATTCCAGATGAGAGAAAAGCCAAATAATATCCTCCTAAAAAGACACTAAACATCAAAGACAAAACAGTAAAAGAGTGACACTGCTTTTTGTAATTAAGATAGTGTAAGAGCATTTAACGCAGTTGAATTTTATATAGATATCTGTTTTTGTTCATAGCTGCCATACCTGTGTTGTCTTGGTAACATGCATATTAACGGTGAGATGACTAATTGCCAGCAGTCCTGTTAGACCTTGTGTTTCTCACAGATACAACTGCTGTCTGACCTCTGCGGATCAGTATCTGCGCTTGAAGAAGCACACTGTGAGACCACAAACAAATAGGCTTCTCACACTTCGGTTCAGTGCTCATTATCTGATTGTTTTAACTCCCTCGCTCCAGACCTGTTAAACGCTCACTTAGGCTATAACATTTCAAATTCATTACTTCCTCTGTGCAATTTACAACAATTGATTTGCTCTGTTGTGGTGTTTTGAGGAAGCACAGGCATCACATCCTGCGATACTGCCACTTCCTGTTAAAGGAGCAGTGCGTGGGATTTAGTGGCATCTAGTGGTGATGACTGCACGTTGCAACTAGCTGAAACTTCTCTGTGTGCGAAGCGGGAACTCCTAGTTAGGATTCCTTCAGTGTTCATTGTTGAAGAGGTTTTTACCAAGAGCTCATTCTAGTAATGAAAACACAACTATTCTTATTTTTCAGGTGATTATACACTAAAGAAAACATACTTATTTTATATTAAAATCAATTTCTGCCCATTTGTCCTCCTAAATCTGACATTCTGGACCATTAAATAATGTGAATCTTGTTCCAAAAAGTCCTTCAGACTTCCATGACATCCAGTTACCCTTGCACTTTAATGTGCTAAGCTCAAAGCACTTACTCATAACGGGCCCAGTTGTTCCTCTCTAACCACCGTGTCTGCACCCTGAAGCAATTACAGTAGCTGTGAAAATTCAAACTTGCCCTGTTTTCAGCTACTGTACACTGAACCTGTGCTTACCTTTGTTATATAATTGCTTGTGGCACTGTTTTTGTTTTTTTTAACCTTTTTTTTTTGGTGCCGTTATAAGTTATACCTTATGAATATTCAGCACAGAAACTTTTACATAAAGGCCTGGTAGAAATACGATATATGTTTGAGTGACAGCCACTAAACAGCCCCCCCTTCCACCCAAACCTTGTCTTTTCAAATCCCTTCTGGACACCGCCTGGCTGCCTCCAGCATAACAATTTAAATCCCACCTGATAATACCTCTTGTCACACTGACAGCTGTCATCAAGTCAGCCGTGTTCACTGTTTAGTTTGCTTTTCAAATTAGCAAGTGGATATTCTCACAATGGTCTTTGTTTTTCCTCTTCTGAAAAAGGAGAAATACACCCTCAGGGAATGCAACCAGGCATAGAGCGAGTTTTGTTCGTGTTGCTGAGAATTGACGGGCGGTTTGATTTGACACTTGCTGCAGTTTGCTGCCGCAATTATTGAAGTTCTGAGTGTTTCAGTTTGGATTTGTCTGGGAGATACTCACGGTACTTAATACAAACCGCCTGCTGCCACATCTGAATTTATCTGTTTCATTATAGAAACTATAAAGCCTTCAATGTCGTTCACAACCCAGTGAGTTGTTGACAAGACTGCTGGGCAAGTCCTGAGAGCGCAAAGTTCTCAGAGACAAAGTTTTATTCTTTGATTGTCGCTTTGGAAACAACTTCATGAAGTGCACACATCTGACACCAAAATTCAATTTGGGCTCAAACCTAAATGTTACAAAGGTCTGATCTAAGGATGTCACTTTAGGTTAATGTTGCCTTTGATAGCCCAACACCTATTAACTGGGTTCCTTTTAGTCCAGCGCTGCGCTGACTAATTGAGCTTTAGCACCACATTTCAAAGCGCTATCCATTTAGAGGTGGTGACATTTAAATGTTTTATGTTGTAAATGTTTTGCCATTTATTTTATTTTCTGTTGGCTTTGCTGACAGGCAGCTGGCTACTATGGATGTCTCCATCGATCTGGATCGATATATCGATTCAGTGATCAGCGATCCAGTATCATTGCTGCAAAGTGAAAACATTGATCCATTTCGTCATCTGTAGGATATTCTTTTATTTTGAAAGGCTGTGTCACCGTCAAATAGTAGCAGGCAGATGGCAAGCAGCTGAGAGAAAGACAATGAGGATAACGTGTGGAAATATTTAGGATGATATCATGATGAAACTTACACCCCTACTGGCTTGCTACATTAACATGTGGAAATATAGTGCCCACTTTCTACCCTCCGGTCTCTACAAGTTAGCTAGCATTAGCCTTGGTTGCTGTGCAGTGCACCACCTGAGTTGGATTGGAGCTAGCTGCTAGTGGCACTGCTCATTTGGTGTTTACCGTTGGTAACTCTGTCCTGGTGGCAAGACAGTGTTGCTGTGGAAACATGGCGGCCACCCTCTGGTCTCCCTCAAGGTAGCCTCATTGAGTAAACAGCTTAATTTTGAGCCGCAAAACACCTTTAGCTTTGTTAACTTTATTAGCACCACTAGCTGTGCTGACACTGCTTATGGTGCTGGTAGAGCTGACAGTAATAGTGCGTTAGTGATGCTGAATGAGCCAGACCTGGTTGCAGTGCAGTAAACTGAAGAGTTGCAAAGTTAACCTATAGACTAATGTGTTAACTGTCAAAAATATTGTCGGCAGTTAACAAATCAAAAAGCTTTTCTTTGATTTATCTCAGTGACACAGGTGTAGTTTCCCATTCCCCAGCTTTAAATAAAACCTATAAGGTATTTGCAGCCAAGTTGAGTTGTCATATCAGCATCTGTTCAGCATCAACATGCTCACAGGGAAGTATCATACCTCAGCTGCACGTAAAATTGCAAAACAATCATTACGTTGAATTACACCAGCATTATGGCAATGATTTAGGCTTATTGTCGGCCATAAAACACAGCGTAAGTGGAGCCTGTGGAGTAATCAGCTAATGTTCTGAAAGCAACAAACAATAATATTTAATCGGCTGACAGAGCCGGAGGGCTGAGGCGTGCCAGCCCGCAATCACTCACCTCTCCGATTACCCCCAACCATGCCAGCAGTGTCTGAATGTAACAGCAGCCATGACCTGCGCCTTTGGTTGTTTATGTGCTCAGTGTAAAGGCTAACTGTATGTACAGTATGTCGCCTTGTCTGATAATGCTACAGTACATGAGCCAAAGCTGAGTTTTTGGAAGTGTGCTGGCTTGTGTGAAGCAGGCTGAGGTGAGGAGCAGACTAGCCTGAATTATTGAGATCCAGCCTGGCTGCTGATCACACCCTTCCTCCTCCCCTGGTTGTGAGGTCCTGCTGTGAGGAGACTCAGGTTGAGGTAAACACACTAGGATTTCTCAGTAGCACTCATGTCCATCTCTCTCTGCATCTCTGTTTGTTGTTGTTGTTGTTCAGAGTTTCCAAAAAGAGATCTTTTGATTTTTATACAGTTTTTACTTTCATGCAAATACAAGCTTTACACCAGGAGGTTCGCTTCTATTTTAGCAGAATTTTAGCAAAGTAGCAGCGCTTCGACCCCAGTTTTATATCCAGGCTCACACATTCAAAGAGTCGAGGATCCATAAGGCTCAAAGGTAACAGTAAAGGCACAACATCACACATTTCTGAAGCTCCCCTCTCAGTCCCTTCATTGCTCTTTCCCACCTTTTTATTTTATCTGTCTTTTTTCCTTTAACATATTCCTCCTGAGCACAAACACACAACCTTTTGTTACCTAGCTGAACAACACACCACCTCTTTCTGGAGAGCTCAGCCTTCGAAATCCAATCAGTTCATCATCGACCCATTTCAGGAAATCGACAGAGAAAAGTGATGTACTAATTATTTTTGCTGTAATTTCGAAGAAATTGAATTGTGTTGTCTATGTTTTTAAAGGTATATTTACAGACATATTTAGACTTCAATAGACTGTAAATATTTTTGGACATAATTAGGCAAATTAGAGAGCAGCAGTGCAAAATTTGTAAATCAAGGGGTGCCAGAACACAGGGAGGCTGCTGATCGGGCAGGTCAGGGGAAGAGGAAAAAGTCACACAACACGTCAGAATTACAGTGCCTAGCTTACAGACACACCTACAGGAGGTGCTGCTGTGCTGAAACTAAACAAAAATTACATAGAAGCATCTATACGCAGCACACCAAAAGAAAATATTGCTGCATCTTCTGACATGACTGTTTGAGTTTGAGTTTATTTATTTAAAACAGGGACAATACATATTAATGAACATATACATGTAAATATGCAAGATTATAGCCGACGGCTAATTTCCATCTTTGCAGGTTGATGTCAACAACATAAGATAATAAAATCAATAAAACAACAGTAACAACAAGTAGAACAGTTAGCCTTCATGGCCAGTATGAGCAGGAGGAGTAATTACAGAGAGAGAAAACGTGTCCTTGAAAACACAATAGGACAGAAAATAAAAAAGAGAAGCAAGAACAATGAAACAGTATAGTGGATCGTGTTAAAGTGTTAGGTGCGTAATTACATTGCAGATTGCCTGATTGCACAGTAAATATAAAGTGCTATTTTAAATGCACAATACTCAATACATATTACATTAATTAAATACCAGCAATGGCAATTATATGATACTGGGAGTACCCATTTTTAAGAATATAAAGTACGTCTTGCCTTGCACGTAGCCCTAATACCTAAAAAGTAAATAAAGATATAATAAATAGTGAAAATATTAATGGGGAAGAGGGAGTAGTAGTAATGATAATAAAGCAGTGATGTTTATGTATGTACTCAGTAGAAATTGCGGATGGTACCCCAACAATTAGCTAACATTAAACAAATATACAAGTTTAGGCACGGTTGTGGCAACAGTGTTGTTCTTCCAATAGCCAAGCTTTAAGATGTTTGGTAAAAGAGGTCAGAGTCGGGAGTTCACGTATTGTGTTTGGTATTGAATTCCAGGTGTGAGAAGCACGAACAGAGAAAGTGGCTTGACTAAAGGCACTCTTTCTAAAAGGAACTACACAGTCACCTCTAGAACCAGCTCTTGTTGATCTGTTTGAGTTTTTTTTCACAAATTCTTGTAATGGAGGAGGTGCTTTGCCATGGAAGATTTTGTAAATCAAGATAGCGTCGGTGTGTTTAACAGTGTTGTCCCAGCTTAAGCGCTCATGTTTTTTTAATATCTGTGGAGCCTAGTAAACTCTTACCACCATCAACAATGACGATTATAATTGACCATAGTCTTACTTAGATGTGGTGCTTACAGTAACCTGTTCATATGTATGTTGCTGGCCTGATGCATTATTCATCATCATACTCATAATCACTCTCCGAAACAATTATCAACACTCCACAGCAGAGAGTGGTCATAAAAACACGTGCTTACCCTAATGTGTAGTTTTCCAAAACAGCCTGCAAATATCCATAGAGCCACTGTGCTAGCATTGTTGCTATTAGCAATGCTTCTGTGCTGCTGTTATTGTCACTGTGTTGTCACTGTGTTGATAGGATTGTGACAAAAGAGGTACGAATTTCAATCAAATAGGTGCCGGAACACAGGCCGTCAACAACCAAGAGGTCCCAGATCCTGTTACGGCAGGGTCTGGCTAGGAATTGGCTTGTTCACGAAAACACCGGTATAATTTTGATATCACTTGAAAAATTCATATTGTGATACTCACGATATGACACATGACGTCATACTGTTACCCACAGCAACAACAAACATGGCTGAAAGCGAAATTATTACCGACTCAGAGGTGGTTCCAAAAAGAGGAGCAGCTTCAGTAGTGTGGAATAAACTGTGGCGTCCTTAATGTTTTACTTCTCAGACTCTTTTAGCGACTTACCGCTCAGAGGGAACTCATTCAGCGGCTCCTCTGGCAGCAGCACAGCGTGTCTCCCTCTGCTCTCTCGCCATGCGCACACGAGAGTCGGTGTCGTCAAGTGATTTTGTTGTAAACTTTTGGTAACGTAAACCTACGTGATGCTCGCGGCTCGACAAAAAACTCCATATATGTGACTGTGTGATAGTTGTGGTATCATAACAGCCTGTCACAGGTTACAGTGTGATGATTAGAGGAGAAATGGCAGAGCATAAAGGTCCAGGTGGAAAAAAAACAACTCAGTCATTTAGGATTTTACTAAAAGAAGGAAATCACCTGTTGATTTATATATATAGATCCCAGGGGACATTTTTGTATTTGGGAGCTGTTTAAATGTGTAATTTGTGGTAGATTTTATTTAGTTGAAATAATATTGTATACAGAATCTGAATCTCACTCTGAGTTACTGTTGTTGTTTACAGAATCTGAATCTCACTCTGAGTTACTGTTGTTGTTCACTAACTAAAGAAATGAGAGATCATTATTGTGTGGTTTTTACTGAATATTTGAAGGCAAACTGTAAAACTCTATCACTTATTTTGTGTTCTGAAATTGATAAGAAAATATTTATCTTTACTAATTTGTCATATTGTCAAGAATATCATTATCGCAAAAATAATTTAAGCCCACCCCAACGTCAGGCACAAATTAACCCCTGGAGAGAGCAGGATTTGTAATGCTTGTTCAGCTACCTGGATCAGCTTGGAAAATGTGATTGAAAGCAGATAACACCTTTCCTTCTCAAATAGTTTGGGTGGGCTGACCACATTTGTTCCAGTGCAGTTATAACAGCAATATAATGCTTTATGCTGATGATATAACACTCTTCAAACACATGCCTCTGCTCAGTATTGACTCTTCCTGTCTTTTCATAATAGGCTCATTGTGACATGACTACCATTTAATATTTGTGTTCATGTGTCACATACCAATAACAGAGCTGTTTACAATGGACTTTGATACTTATATAGTAGATGGACAAAACACCATCTGTACACAGTAGCTTTTATTCCTCCCACATGAAAGCACATGGCTGCGTTTGAAGCCACTCATTTACAGAGCTCAGGCCCAAGGTCTGCACACATCATACTACCACCCTTCTACTCAAGGCAGCTTCAGAAGAAAACCCACAATAGAAGCTTACCAAATTCCCGCTCACTTAAAAGTGCAGAGTGCAAAACTCAGCTCAAGAAATTTGTAGCTTGCGACACTTCAGCCTGTTGGTTTGTTTGTTTGCTGTTTGTTCACGCTGTCATAATAGTTTCACTGTAAGAGAAAATATTTTGACAAATGCAGTGCTGTTTAGCCAACTTGGAAAGCTTGGGTGTCGGACCATTTAACACAACCAAATAATTACACGTTAAAAAGCATTTGAGCATCACAAAATTTATGGTTGGAATTATTTTAAGACAACAGTACTAACAGAACTGCAGTGTGGCTCTTACAGTATGGCAGCACGACCGACTGTCTGCAAGTGAAATTGACACTGAGAGTTTCCAATTATGTTAAATTTCCACACAGCTCCACAGCTTGTTTTCGGGGGTTTATTGATATTTAGGAGGTTTATTAATTCAGGTAGATTGGCTGTCATATTCCCATTAAGAAGTTAAAACTGGGAGGAGGCTTGGCAAGGCTGTTCTATGTCACTGCCAATAGACTCTCTCCAAGGGTTTCAGTCTGAGTGTGTGTGTGTGTGTGTGTGTGTGTGTGTGTGTGTGTGTGTGTGTGTGTGCCTGCAGTACCACAGTGTAGAGTCAGTGAAACGAGACTGCCTTCACTGTGTGTCTGTGCACGTAGCCTCATGTGCTCTGGCATTATTTTTTGGATTAGCGGAGTAATATTACAACCCAATATTTACTGTGAATTGTCAATGGATGTCCATTTAGCTCTATTGTGTCAGTTATTCCTACCCATTAAGCGGGTGAAGCAGTGGCTGAGGGCCCCGTGGTCTCTGGAGGCCCCCTAGGAAAGATTTTTTTAATGAGCATGAGACAGTTAAATAAAAATTGAACTTCCTAAACAACAACTGAAAACGTTATGTGCCATTTTTACCAACAAATTCTGACACCACACTGTGGAGTTCCTCATTAGAAATCATGATGAATAGCACTAATTTACGGGAAACGCTAAGTTATGAAAGATCACTGTAATAACAATCAAATAAAGATAAAAAAAAAAAAAAACACAATAAAATAAGACTAACTACTTACCTGTAGTTTGTCAAACTAGTGCTCAACACTAAATGTTGATTTACAGATTTTGTGTCTATTTAAAATGTTCTTTTCTCTGGCAATTTAATGTTAATATTTTACTCAAACAGTGCTCCCTTTGTGTTTCTTTCTCATCTGATCACTGTAGCAGACTTTGCCCAATATTTATTGTCCAATATTTGTTATAAATGTATGCTCTTTTTTCTTTTTGGTCATGTCATATCCTTCTTTTGGACATCTTACATACACATAAAGACAGGTGAGATTCAGCCCATTCCAATGAGGACATAACACTAAAATATGCATCAGGGGCCAGTTGCACAAAGCACCTTAAGTTTGCTCCTTAACTATGATACTTAAGGCTTACATGAGGTACTTACCAATAACTGACTGGAAAGATCCTGTTGCATTAAAAACCACAGAGCAATCATTAATCGTAAAGGGGCTGGCAGAGCGCAGCTTTGGCAAGTCAATGATCATGATCATAAACTGACTTCTGGTAAAATTTCAAGTGCAACATCAGTTGCTTATCATCAAGTGTGTCCATCGGGTTCTCATTTATCTCATAAACTCAACCATGTTGCGGTTAAGATAGAGGAACTTTATGTTTGTTATGAGGGTTCTTTGCGCAAAGGTTTAACAAACTTTAAGCAATTCCTTGATCCTTTATAAGATGACGTTAAGGAGAAAAACTTAAATCCTTAAGTAAACATTTTAAGGAAACCTTAAGGAGAAGACTTGGGGATGTTTTGTGCAACCGATTTTTTTTTTTCAAGGAAGCCTTAACTCGAACTTTAAGCAAAATCTTTAACCACACAACATATCCTCATGCAGCGGTTTATATGATATCCTATCCTTTACGAATTAGTGCACCACAAATGACATTATGTACTTAACGTAAAGTTGCATAATGAAGGTAAAGTTATGGAGGTTAGGTTTAGGCAAGTGAAGGTACTGTTGTTAGGGTTAGGAAAAGAAACAAGGTGACAACATGTCTTAAAATTACTCAAAGTTCACTTGGTTTCACACAGTTCTGAACACCAGTATCCCAGGACAAGTCTTAGGGGTAAAATCCTGTGTTTTATGACTGATCCACCAGCCTAACCTGCCTTCTTATGTTGACCACTTCCTTCTCTACTCCTGCAGGTTATGCACAAATTACTGGCTCATGATTACATGGGATATGTATGAATTTAGTTGCGTTGCTTTATGTAGGAAAATGTGAACCAAATCGAGCAAAAAACCCTGAGAAGGATCATTTGTAAGGTTAGAGGGTGATAGACAAATACTGTATTTACTGTAGTCTATTCAATGATTAAGTTGCCACTGATAGATGCCCCTTGGTCTCACTACATGCTTATTTGTACATTATGTGTGCTTTAACTAATATATACAATACACAAGTTGGTTCAGTGCCATGTGAACACATTACATCAAGGAGGGGCCCCAAACCAAATCCTGTGTAGGGCCCCCAAAATCTAGGGCCGACCCTGCACTTAATGCTATAAGACAAGAAGGACTCAGTAATCAACATTTGCAAGTCCTATTACCTGGAAACCTGGGAAACATCTGTAGATACACATGAAGTGAGAAAAGGAAATGAGGAATAAAATGCTATGTTGACATACCTGGGAAGTCAGAATGTTTGGGATTTGTCATTGTTGAAGGCCATTCTCGAAATGCCAATCAGCGTTGCCTAAAGTATGTGGATGAAGGAAGCAGTATGATTGTTGCAGCAGCATATTAACACCCATGGCTTTGTAGTAAGATCATCAGCAGTCTTTGATTTTCTGGAAGGACTTTCCACCACATTTTGGAACTTTTTATTCCCATTTAGTCACAAGAGCATGATGAGGTCGGACACAAATATCGGGCAATAAAATACACTATACTGTACACTACTTTAATATTTGCTCTGCTTCTCCTATTTACATTTACTGAAGCCTGCACCACAGATGAATTAAAGCATATGTTATTTTGTTTCAGTGCTTTCTCCAGCAGACTGGTAGATTAGAGTTCACCTTTGTTCAGTCGAACACATCTGCTCAGTCAGCCAACAGACAAACTGATGCACTGCAGAGCCAGTTCTTCCTCATTTATTTTTCCAGTGTGTTTCATGGCCATCTTTAGTACATTATCACACTGCCAGACTAGAAATTGCAGCTTTGCTCTCACTGACATCAACATTTATTTATTACCCTCATCAGAACCATCTGTGCATGTCAGTCAAGTTCCTCTAAACCAAAGTCTGAAAGCCATTTCTATATGGAGCTGGCTTTGTGTATGTAAGCATATGAAAGGACAGGGCCTTCCCCAAACTGCAGCCAAAATGTAAGAAGTATTGGTGGGCGATGTGGCCCTAAAATAATATTACGATATTTGTAGGTATTTTTGTGACAAACATTTGCTTTTTTTATGCTCTGCCATTTCTCCTCTAATCATCACGCTGTAACCTGTGACAGGCTGTTATGATACCACAACTATCACACATTCACATATATGGAGTATTCTGTCGAGCCGCGAGCATCACGTAGTTTTACATTACCAAAGGTTTATGACAAAATCACTAGGCGACACCGACTCCCGTGTGCGCACAGCAAGAGAGGAGAGGGAGAGACGCTGTGCTGCTGCCAGAGGAGCCGCTGAATGAGTTCCCTCTGAGTCGCTAAAAGAGTCTGAGAAGTCCGGGGCTGTTCATAAAACATTCAGGACGCCACAGTTTATTCCACACTACTGAAGCTGCTCCTCTTTTTGGAACCACCGTGGAGTCTGTAATAATTTCGCTTTCAGCCATGCTTGTTGTTGCCATGGGTAACAGTATGACGTTATATGGCAGCAAGCCGAAATATCACAAGTATCATGATATGAATTTCTCATATGATATTTAAAATTATACTGGTATTATCGTGAACGAGATGATACGGCACACCTCTAGTAGGAAGCACACTGTTGCCCTAATTGTTATTGTTAAGGGGTCGAGCCTAAATCATGAAAAACTGCCCAAACCAAAGCCACACAAACATATAAGGACAAAACTGTTCAGATACATTTGGCTGAGACAGCTAAACAACAGCGTCTTTATAAGAGACATATAGTGTAATTTTCTCCCAGTGTTTTTTGAGATGATATGCGATATATCACAAGGGCCATATGGACATAACACGTGTGTGTGTCTGTGTGTGTGTGTGTGTGTGTGTGTGTGGGAGTTATTTGATTATGAGGGTTAAAGCTTGAATAAAACACTCTGTAGCTTCTCATAGACAAAGCTAACTTTCTTTCTTTGTTCATCAGTGAATCGTTTAATCTTACAGCTGGAAAACTAGAAAATTAGAATTACAAGTGATCTGCACGCACACACTTTCTTTCTATAGCAAATTTACACACACACACACACACAGGCTCACACAGATATTTTACAAATCCATACAGTGGTCTGATAATGCCACAGAGATTAAATCTATAAGGAAGGCTGAATTACAGCCAGCACTCATTTCTGCCGATACTGTTGAGTCAGAGGAAAGGTTGAAGTTTGATACTCCGCAGTGATATGCATTAACTTTATCTTTTCCACCACCGCTTCAGTGATTTCTTATTTACGTTGAAATGAAACGGCAGTTTGAGTGGTATTGACATTGTCGATCCCTGTTGCATCATAAAACGCTGCTGTTGTTTGCTCTTCCGATAATGTGCCCTGTTTGTAAATGTTTTAGTGTTTCACTCCAAACACACAAAAAAAGCCTGTTTAACCAAATACTGAACTGTGTTTACTTTTTTTACGCATCATTTGAACCAGGAATGTTTCCCTTCGGCATCCAACGCTCGCCTTTCCTCTCCCCTTCTCCTTGCCACCACTTCCCGCCAGCGGGCTCTCCCTCGCCAGCATCAAAACTAGGCCAGCTGAACGGGGTAGGCACAGAACAGTTTGCCAGTGTAGTTGAAATGAGAGATAAAGGCTGAAGTCAAACAGGCGGTGGCGAGGCAGAGCATCGTCGCCGATTTCCCAAGTCGCATCCGAGAGCTGTCGAGGCGTTCGCTTCCTGCCGTGTTTATTGCGGTGACAGAGCATTTGTAACACCTCTGCCCATGGCTTCCACAACTCTGTCATGTCAGATGAAATCAACTTTCAGAGAGCAGAAGTAAAGGGAGAGGTGGTAGAGGGGAGACGGGGAGAGGCACGTACAGGAGCAAGAGAGAGATCTTTTTCTGCTTAGCGAGACGGGGGTTGAGACATTTGTTGGGGCTGGAAACACAGGCGCTGCACCTTAGTTTCACTATGCATTGTTATTATTGTCAGTCACAAGAAAGTCTAGCCTCGGCTTGTGGTGTGCGGACGGGGTGATACAGAATCACTGAACAGGAAGCCGAGAGTAAGAATGAATGGAAAAAGCACATTGAGCAGTGAAACAGTAATCCTGGATCGAGCGCCTGGAAATTAAACAACCTTGGTGTTTATATACAGTACACCATCCTGAATGGAAACCAGCAGAGTAATATCCTTAATGGGTCATAGTTAAATACAACCGGAGACCAGAGGGGTGCACCATGAATCAAGTTCGACAGAGCCAGGCTTTCTTTGTCTTAGCTGACTTGACAAACCCAGACAGAGATCATGGGCACCACAACGGTGGTCATCAACTTGATTTGTTAACCCAGGCTGTCTTCCTCAGGCTCCGTGCATGCTCCCATAAATAAGGGGGCATGTGGTGCGTCATTTGACTCTGCTACCCCACAAAATGGATTGATCCCTTGCTGCCTACTACACCTATGAAGAATATGAAAGAAGTATTAAACTTAATGCAGCAGATCTAAACGCTTTACTCAAGAACCGCAGTCAGGTTATAATGAAGGATACAGGGAAATCACTTTAGTTTTGGGCCAGATCCAAGTGAAATTAATTTTTAATTGAATATTATCTGTGGTAAATACCAACAGACTAATCAATTTTCTAACCATTGTTCTATTAGCTATAATATACCAGCGGTGGATTGGACTGTACCCAATCAGGACTGAGCATACAAACATAATCCAAAATGAACGTTACAGTATGATTTAGAAAATTATACCCCATTTCATCCAATTAAATTACATCCGGATTAATAATGTAGTGAACTATTAATGTATAATGTACAATGCTACCTGCAGTTTCATGGACAGCTTTTTTTAGGGCTAGCGTGGGCAAATGGACCAGAGAACACTACAAATATATTTCAGTCAGAAGAGACAGAAGAATGAAGTAGAGATAATGTTTAATACAGATTGTGAGTGTACAAATTAACAGATGATTTGTGTTTATTAAGATTTAACAGAAGTCTTTGGTGCTTGGACACCAGAGGGAGATATTTTGTGATTGAGGGACATCTGAGCGGCAGTGAGATGAATCCCCCCATGGAGTCCAGACACTGGTGGTGGTGGCTGCTGACTCTGAGGTTTATAACTGATGAGCCAAATGAGGTTGAATCTGAGAAGACTAGGTGGTGATGGGGAGGTGGAGGGTAGAAAAAGAACCATATTTAAAATGAGGAGCAGTAAGATGATAGGCAGACAGAGAAGGTGTGTCACTGTGCTATTGGTTGATTGTGTAGATTAGCTGATGACTCAAGTGACCGCCCGGAACACTGACAGCTAGAGACAGTGAATGAGCAGGCGTGCAAGGAGTGAATGGCAGGGTAAGAAAGAAAACTACAGCTCAAAGGCCTTTGCACACTGACTCCATTTTTTTCGTTACACACAGAAACTTTGCACACTGATTCCGATGCGTTTTCTATTTGTTGTGAAACTTCACAATACACAACAGAAGTAAAAAACACATTCCCTTCTTTGCCTTTCTCCACTGGAGTTACCTATCTGGCTGACATCACATCCACACACCACAGCTGCATGAACGGGCGGAGTCGTCCTCCCTCTCTGTCCTCCACAGTCTGTGTGCGGTCCACATCCTCCTCCTCTTCATCATCATCCATCTGAATATAACTATCTGACCTGTTGAAAGTAGCTATCTGAGTTATGAAATGATTCTGTGTGCCCCGTTCTTCTGTCTTGTTGCAGCTGTGTCCTGCTGCCTCATTTTCTTCTCTGATTCTTGGTCAAACGTCTCTAAAGTCTTCTGATGGATCAGAAAAACGCAGAAAATCTAACTTGTTCCGAAAATTTTAATGACAGACGAAAGTTTCATACTCAATGTGCAAACGTAATTGACACAACGTGAAGTCGTATTTATTTTTAGACGTGCGACAACAGCTTCATTTGGTGGTTCAGAGAGAGCAGGAACAATGTTGTGAATAAAATAAAACTATATTTTTGCTCAGATTTTGTGCATCACCAACTAAATGCATTCAAGTCCCTGTGGCTGCATCACTCATAGATTGAATATTAACAATAGAGTGACACTTTATTTGAAGGAGTTGATTGGTGAAAGGCACTTTGTAGCCAATTTCAATCTAAAACTTGGGACTTAAACTGGTTCGGACGATGCAGCATACAATAAGTTGCCGTGGCAATCTAGCCAGGATAAAAGAGAGCTACCTTTGTAGCACCAAGAACCCTGGCTTTAGTCTCAATGTATCCTGCTACATCTCTCTGCTTGTGCACATACTGGCTCATTTACACTAAGAAATGACTCCCTAAATAGTTCCACCTACTGTACTACTTCATGGCTTAATGTGTGCATAGCTCTTGGTGTCACATTGTGCATGTAGAGACCAACAAACGTTTATTAGGTTTATTAGGATCCCCATGAGATAACGCCCTAACTTCTGCTAGTCTGCCCGAGGTCCAACACATAAATCATACAATTTAACAAACAAGCAAGTACATTATTTCCTGTTGAATATACTTCATTCAGGAGAAATGTGAAAAGTCTTTGGAGATTAGACCCCATGGTGATGTCATCTATTCCAGGAGGGTGGTTAAGACGTAGTAGATTACAGAATCCCCCTGTGGAGTCTAGACGCTGGTGGTGGTCATGGTGGTGATGAGATGAGATGAAGAGGGAGCTGAGGATCTGGATGTGAAGAGAAGTTGGCTTTTGATGAGCTGGTCCTGGGCTCTGGAGATGAATGGGCTGGAGGAGGGTGTGACGATTCTGCCTAAAATGACAGCTGACAGGAGCAGAGAGGAGAGCAGATTTAAAGTTTGGCAGCAGCAACATGAATGGCTGAAGGAGATCATGGCAAAGTTTGAACCAAGAGAGGGAACACCCATAGTCGGCTGACTGGAGGAAGTGGGATAGAGAGAGAATTGTGAATGGATATAGATTAAAGAAAGTCGTCCTGATTGAACTTACGCTGAGCTTCATATACATGCTTTACATACAAAAAACAAAACAAAATCAAATGTCAAATGTTAGCAACCTTCAAGCAAACACACGATTTCACAAATGACATCCTTTTACTGAGACCAACAAATGTGGCAAACTCAAAGAAAATGCTCCTCTTTACAGTTTCATTACTAATTGAAATCCAAAAGTTGGCACAAAAATTCCCCAGCATCTTCCTTAATGAGCAAACCTTCCTCGGAATTTGAAATGCAAGGTGAAATCTCACTGTGGTTGCACAAATTCAGTTTTGATTGCACATATCTCTGTAGGAGTTCATAAATAGTCAAGCACCAAAATAGGACATGGGAACCTGCCGTCAGCACTGTTCTTTCATTTTACAAACCCACTCTACAAAAACCTACTTCTAACACCTCTACAAACACAAAAATGTAGATCCAGGGGATATCACTTCGTTCTTTGTCCCAGATCACACTGTACACTGTAATTTGCAGCTACTGTTTGTGTATTAAAAGCTGACGATGATAGTACATTCCCAGGACACCTGTCTTTAAAAGGAGAATATCCTTGAAATGAGGCAGTTCTTTATGTTCCTGCTTTTACGTCTTTTAGCTGTGAAACAGTAACAAGCCAAATGATGTTCGTCATGCTGGTACCCCAGAGTCACCAGCTCTGAAACAACACACTTGAACAAGCCATTCTGATTTTGTAGTGTGTGTCGAGACATTAGACGTGCCTGAGATCTACCAATCAGCTTTAACTTAGTGTGACTCTCCTCTTGTATGGCTACCCCGCAGAGCAGCAGCTCATTAGCAGACGAGCTGCTTATATGAAACAGCAAAACGGACTGTTCGCTTGTGCTGTAGATGAAAAAGCTCCAGGAACAAATCTTTCTACCAGTACTCCTTTCAAAGGTAAAATCTTTTCGCAGCCATGTTAAAGTTACACAGTATGTCTATATTTAAATGAATACAAATAGATTTCTTTAGATATATAGTTAATGTGTTTGAAACAGGCACGAACAGCATCCCTTTCACTCGACAGAGGTGTAGCAGTGTTACATTTGAGGCAAATTGTGTCATAACTCATTCAAATCAAAACACACAGACATCACACACACACACTGCTACAATCAGTGAGTGACAATTCACTTTATACAGCACTCAAAAGATCTCTGATATCTGTCGAGGATCGACTTGCAAGAACCCTTTTATCAGATGCGGAAGTATCAAAAGTAATCCAGGTGTTTATTGTCTGTACACTGCCAACAGGAACTCCAAAGCAGCATGACTTCTCATGATGCAGATTGTTTTGAGATATATATATATGTTCAGATATTTAACGGTTCAGTGTGCAGCCTTGGAGAAAGATAGTAGACTGTTGAGTCCCATTCCAAGGTTGTCAAATACTGATGACTTTGGGTTGGCTGTCGGACCAAACCACCAACCCAGTGACCTTGGAATGAGACTCTTTACCCACACAGCACATCAAATCAGGTGAGAACTAATTAAAGGGTGCGATGTTGCACAGGTGTTATTTTTACCCCATGATTGAAGCCTGGCACTGTTTGTGTCCCAACAGTAGATGTAAACTGACTTTATAAAGTTAGGGACCGTCCTTATATTGCGTGCAAGATGTGAGCTCTTCTGATTTTTGACACTTTATATAACTTTAAATTCATCTAAGATTCCCGCCCATTGTTAACACAAACTCTTTATCATTAAAACAAATCATACAGTCTTACCCAATACAATCCTGACTTGGGTTTTCCCGAGGGCTGCCCCCCAATAGTCGATCATTCGTGAGTCGACCAGAAAGGTCATTAGTCGGCATGATCCGTGGTCACTTAGGAGTTGCGCCTTGTCAAAATAAATCAAAACCTATATGACTGGACCATGTGGGAATTTAGTTTGAAAGGACAGACACAGGAAGTGGCCACGCTCACGTTAATTTCCTGGGCTGGTACCTGCGGTTATTCCACAGGCTAGTTAATAACATGTCGGGCAGGAAATCCAAAGTGTGGGATCATTTTGAGAAGGTGAAGGACGAACCCAAGGTGATATGTAAACTCATCTTCATTGGTTGACTACAAACATGACGTATCATCTGAAACATGGAAGTAGCTACATGCCCATTAGCCCACAGCGTCATTAACAGGCGGCTCGCTCAGTGTGTGACGTGCACTTGTAGATAAAATATAGGCCTATATTAATGAAGGTTCATTAGTACGGTTTTGTATTTCTCTGTAATGTAGCACAGTGTTAACAATGTTACTGATACTATTCTTTCTCACACCTTCAACTCAAACCATTGTGTTGCCCCGCCCAAAATATATCAGTCAGTAATTAATATCGTAAACATGCAGGCGACTAGTCAACTAATGGCCCTAAATGACGACTATTGGTCGACTAGGAAAATCCTTAGTTGGGGGCAGTGTTAAATTCTCCACCTGGACCATTAACAAAGTCTATATTAAGACTCAGTTGTGTTATGTCAACTTAAACACATTATGTGGAATATAAATGGCAGTCATTATTCAACACAGAAAATAAGATGTCAAGATTATCTCTGACATGCTTCGCTGACCTCTGGCATAAATCTGAATACAGATACAGAGAACTTTTTTGTGTGTGTGAAATAAGCAGCTACAGATGGTAGCTGTGCATGACCCCTCTATTGTTGCTACATATGTAAATTTAGATTTACATTTGATAAACACTTCTTTTCCTTTCTCCTCCTCCTCCCATGCAGCAGTCAGCATGACAATCACACTCCTTACATCACAAAAACATCTAACACAGGAGCACCTGCTGCTCATTGCAAAGCAAAAAATGAACATTACACATTGTTATTTACACTAAATCTTCCTTTACAGTGGTTTTACATTTTTATCGTCCTATGATTGTTAACAAAGTGATTCTCCTCCTTCCACCATTTGCACATATGCCTTTATTTTATCTATTTTAAGCTTATCTGTTGACTACTTAATGAGCACAGCCTGTGTGCAGCCATCACAAGATCAACCACTGCATCTAATCCCTTTTTAAAGTGGGTTGCAGCCTGAAACCGGTGTGCTTCTGCTGCGTTTGGTGCCAGGAATGTACACAACAAATTTTACAGGCCATCCCCCCGTTACACACACACACACACACACACACACATACACACACGTTGCTCTGTGTGGTCTCATTAGTTCGAATCTCTTGGTTTAATTAATCACTAACACAGTGCTTAATTCATCTATAATTTCAGCAGAGTGGAGTTGATTAGTGTAGTATTTCCCTCTGGCCCTGTTAAAGTTTTTGATTTCCTTTTTCTGTATTTTTTTACCCTCGCCCCCCCCACCACACACACACACACACACACACACACACACACACACACACACACACACACCCTTCACTTTTCTCTCATCTTTTATAATGGCTGCTCATCAAGAGCTCAGAGACAATCAGCTCGCGGAGCACCCTTGACTCCCTTTTGAGGATTGTGATTACGATGGCGGCGGATGCTTGAAGTTATTGTCGTGGAATCAAGTGGATCCACTTGTGTTTCATTGTTGCTGGCTGCGCACTATTAGAGCTTTCCTTTTAGTTTTTATTTTATGGACTGCTGCCTTTTTTTTTAAGCCTGACAGGTGATGAAGGGGAAGACTGCGACGAGCTTTCAGAGAATCAATGTATCAAGTGTCTCTTGCTTCGGTGCATTGTTGCCGGCGGTATTGACGAGTTCCTTTAACTCAGTTTTAATGATGTGTGATGACGGAGAATTACATATTACAGAATTATTCACAGGATTTGATGGCTGCCTTTGTATTGACAAGTGTTTTCTATAGCTTTAAACTAAAGAAATAATTTGTCATGTTGTCAAAGTTGTGCCACTTTTTATTTATTGTTTTTTAATTGCTTGGCAAAAGGGGACACAGTTATATTCTGTGGTTACAACTGCTGATGATTCTGGGTTATTAAGCTTTGTTATTGTCAAATCAGAGAGACAAAATGGCAAAAAAAATCAATTCTTGGCAAGTTTAGGAGTTTCATTCATTTTTGTAAATATACTAAGCTGTCAAGGATCATAGGAATACTGCCAAGTCAATAGTGTGTGCGCACTTGTGTGTTTGTCCTTATTTTTCTTAAGGGTTCTGTGTGACTTGCCTTTGAAATGAATTTTTGTGTGTGTGTGTGTGTGTGTGTGTGTGTGTGTGTACGTGTGCGCCCGCTTCGCCTGTCAGTGTGTTTGAGTGTCGTGATCCTGAGAGCTCGGAGAGAGGAAAAGGCCCGAGCTCTTTTTCCCAGGAGTCATCTGCCAATCATTTCCTCAGATTCAGTGGTAAGAAAAAAAATGGAGGGGAGGGAAAGAGACAGAGAAAGAAGAATAAAGGGAAAAAGAAAAAGAAGAAAGTCTCCCTGTAGAATGACTAAATAGACCTTCAGTGATCTGACAGAGAGGCCTGGAGCTGAATCCCAACTACGCTCTGCACAGTTAAATATCCACACTGGGAATGCTGAGCTTTACCACACTATTGATTTTAATCATCTCTTAAAAGCTCTGACTTTAAAAAAATAAATAAAATAAGAGACCCTAAAGACTCGAGGAAAGAAAATAGAAATCCTTTGAATCCGGAAGATGATGACTGATTGGATTTTTTTGACATCTCCAACACCCGCAGCTCCCCCACCTCATCCCACAGACCCCTTTGTGATAATTATAAGGTGCTAAATGTACGCCCTGCTCTGGCCGCTGCTGACCGAGTCACAGTAGCACTCATTAACGGGAATAGATTCTCCATGTTCTCACGGCGGTCTGTAGAGCCACTAATGAGGGGTGAAGCTCGATGACGGGAGCTTGATTGAAAAGGCTTTGCTAGGAGTGAAAATGTGATGGCACTCATATGACTGTAAGAGCTTTCGGAGCAAGCATTGTGCGATGGACACTACGCTTCTCTGCCTATTTTTCAGTGGCAGCAGGCCAGATAGAAGTTAGTTCCCCTTACCGCATTTTTTCTATTGTTAAAAAGTGTATCTGTTTCTCAGTGCTTCTAAATTGGAACCTAAAAGCTGTGGCGTCTATCCAAAAACTGATACTGCTTTTTTCTTTTGGCTTGAGGGGCAGAGCAGCCATTTGCAAGAGAATCTAAAGCCTCTTTTCCTCCAAGCAGTCCAGTCCAGTTCATCACCCATGAGATTATTTTTCTGTTTCCATTGTCCAAAGTTGTGGATGGTACCAACAGAACCATTTCACTCCACCCTGCCCCTTTGTTGAGGTAACTAGCACAATGATCTGATAGCTAAAAGATGGAGGAAAATACTGCAGACGAACATTACTCTTGCTTAACAAAAACTTTTAAATATCCCATCAGTAGTGACAGAGACAGTGAACACTCCAGCATTTTTTGCTCTGAAAATGACAGTTCGCAGCCTTGTTCTGTGGACGATAAATGAGCTGCTGACACAGCTTTTAGTCTCTGATAACAACCCAGCCTACATACTACTGTCTATGGTGGAAACGAAACAGATCTAGGGTTGAGGTACATGTTCTAGGGGTACTTTACCGAAAATGTTCAGTGGAAACGCGGCTAAATATTGGTTAAATTGAAACACTCAACAGGCTTGACATTTCGTACAGTTACTAAACCCAGCCATAGAAACATAGTCCTTACGTTCTCCTCTCTCATCAGGAACTTCTCAGTGTCTGGCGAAGCCTCTCCATTTGACCCAAAGTTCCCAACCTGCTTAAACACACTTGTGTGAATGTTTGTGACTTTGACTAACACAGTATCTACACAGGAAGCATAGTGGGAGCAGCACATTAGCAAAGCAGCAGCTTCAGTCCTCTAGCATGTAATCATGCTAACAAAAACTAAGTGCAAAGTACAGCTGAGGCTGATGGGGGTGTTGCTAGTTTTGAAAGATGAAATTTTGAGTTGATGGTGATCCTGGATGAAACCTTAAGGCCCTGATCAGACAGAGTGCATTTTGGCAGTCCATGGTGGATTTTTATCCCTCTGCGCTAGCGATATCTGTGGCTGTAGGTGTAATGTTTTCAGATTGTCTGTCCATACCTACATACTCACATCCATCCCATTCTCACAATATCTTATGAATGCCATTTGGAAATTTCTTTAAATTTGGCACAAACATCCACTTGGATGCGATGATGAAGTGATTAGGTTTTGGAGGTCAAGGGGTAAGGTCACTGTGACCCTGCATCCATCACATTCTTGTGAACGCAATATATCTTAAGAATACTTAAAAGGAATTTCTTCAAACTTAGCACAAACATCCTCTTGGACTTTACAATCGACTGATTAGAATGTGGTGGTCAAAGGTCAAGGTCACCATAGCCTGACAAAACATGCTTTTGGCCACGTTTTTCACGTTTTTCCAGGCAGAAAAATCCTTGACATTATTGGCTTTTTTCACATTGTCCAGTCAGATAAATTGAGAGATGGGCCTTCTGTGGTGACAACAACAACAAATTAGTGATGGCGATTGCTGGATACCCAGAACTACATGGCTTACACAACCATAGTTACCATGTCTGAACAGAAAAAAGCAACACAGGGTAAAATGATGTTGGCTAAACTGTAATGTTATAAAGTGATTAAGGCTACGGTTTGTTCAGGTATGTCTTGTAGCTTGCCTGATAGGGTAATACTACAAAGTCTGAAATATGAGACGACATTATATGCCCATTTAACACAATGTCAGCAAATGTTAGCTTAACACAAACCATGGACTGTACGCTACCTGTATGCCACCTCAAATTAGTACAGTTCAAATGAATAAAAACAGCTTATCCAAAATCTGAAGTACCACACTAATTTGCCTCCAAGTCTGCTGATTTCTGTTTGGATCATCGTAACTATGGTTGGTAAATTTATAAAGCTCCAGGTATCCAGCAACAGCCGCCACAAGTTGGCTGTTTAAAAGCACTTTGTCTGAATGGGGCTGGCTTCAGCAAAAAAAGGCAGTGCGGTGCGTCTCACATTGTTGCAATCCATGCCGCTATCATGACTAAACTGTAACTCTCAGTAAAACTCCTCTGGATAAGTAAAAAGTAAATACAGACCGATGACTGACTGATGACTTTTTTATTGTTAATAAAAATTAAAATGAATCATTTTTTATATTAAACATTAGTAATGTAATTATACCCCATACTTAACAGTTTTATTTTATGCGAGGAAACAGTTGGAGGTGAACCACACCACCCATGTGTTCTGACAGCCAGCTTAGCACCTCTCTTTCACAGTCTTCATAGACAGATGGTCTTTTGATCCACAGATTTATTTGTTGGGGAGGGGTAAAACTGAAAAGAGAAAAACAAACAAAGTGTGTTCCGATGAATTTACATTAATAATAGTGACTAAAAAATTAAAATGATTAGCTAATTTTACAGCAGAACTGTCGCTCATGTGGCTGAATCTTTGACCAGCTACTTCCTGTGGACATCACTTGAGAACAATGAGATAAAATATAACCTTTGACCAGTAGGAGGTGCTGGAAACAAGCTAAACATGAGCAATAACAAATTATAAACAGATGTGATTGCACCGTTGTCATCTACTTTTTATTGCTGTCATTATTTTCCTCATTAGTAATGACTGTATTTCATTTGACAAGTTCAGTTTCCCAGCTGAATCATGCCACATGTACAGCTACAACAAAGTCATCTCCCCATTAGATTCAAAGGATAGTTGCATACCTAGGTTATTTTTTAGTGTTGCAATTTTTGAGGTCTAATGACAAAAAAAGGACTTGCTAAGGCATGGTTAGTCGACACTTTGCATACCAACTATAGCTCAAAAATTCCTTTGTGTTGTACTTCTTTCCCCAGTGACATCAGGACATCAAGCACTAATTTGTAAGGCAGCCATATTGTTGCAGCCGGGTCGGCGTTTGCATCCACTGGGAAGAAACTGGGGCAGCTCCCTGCGCTGGTGTTAGCCTCTTAGCTTGGTCAAGGTGACAGTGATCCATGTCTCCCTGGAGGCCTCCTATGCGAGATATGTAGCATTATTATACCATTAAAAATACCCGTGAATGGAAGGATGGTGAGAGGGAGAGGAATGGCGATGGGGGATGGAGCAGCAGTGAGAGTGTGATATAGCCTCTGCCTCATGATGTCAACCCCTGAGGGATTTCTCAGCTAAAAGATGAGGGGTGATCATGGCTTCAGGCTAGTCTTGTTTTCAAGTCCTAATGTATAGTGAAGAATTCTTCATGTTATCCGACCGGACAGTTTGATTGAGAGATGCAGCATTGCAGCAGCCAGCAGATCGATTATACCCTGGTGTACTGGCTTGCTGTAGAAATGTCATCTTAATAAACGATGAATGACACTTGTCTTGAAAATGGTGGAAAATAACAGTGATCCATTCCTGATTTGGTGGGGGAGGCAATGTACCCGTCTAAAAAATAGTATGTTTGAAACTACAGAGAACAAAATCTACTGTATACCTGGAAGCTGAGCAGTTTTCATTGTATGAGTCACAGTTTTATATAACAAGCATGATCCAAATAACCAGTTCCAGACAGCACTCACCCAAAACTTATTACTTTTAACTTTTCTGTTTAAATTAGTTGTGAATTATTAATGCTCCGCTTTTCATTGTAGATTTAAATAAAGGATTAGGCTTTGATTTGAAGTGGTACATACTTTTTCTTTATTCTAATGCACTGTCACTTAATATTCTTCACAGATCATTCATTAATGTTAGCTACAGTATGGATCTTCTGTAATAACACACTGTTGTCTAAATCAGCAGTTCCCAACCAGGGGTATGAACCCAAGGGGATCTTTTGAAGTCCCCAGGTGGGTGGAAAAATTAAAGTGTTGCTTGAGGAATTTAAAAACATATAAACTGTATGTTAAATATATCCACATATTGAGTCAGCTATAGTCGCGCATAGCCATCATAACAAAGTGCCCCAGTGACAAGTCCTAAAACCCAGATATGAGTTAGTATTTTACCTTCGTCTCAAAGTCAGAGGGTTCTTTGAATGGTTTTTTGGTTAGATGCCTGTGGTTAACACAAGCTTAAGAGACTTTAATGTTTTGTGCTATGACATGAAATATGTCAGTAAATACCCCACTTATGATCTTTAAAGCTTCACTGTGTCTTAAAAAGGCGGTTGTTCACACGTCGAACAATGTTTTACAGTCTTGTTATGGTGATGACGTCAAGTCAACCATAGTGTACTTTGTGTATAGCCTAACATTAGCTCTTTACTTCTGCTGATTGCATTTAGGCTACAGAAAAACTTCATCCCTGGGGCACTCTATAGGTCTGACGATGTGCGGCTAGTTTCACATAGTAAGTGGGATTTTGAAAACAGCGAGCAGGAAGCGTGTTACTGTCTGAAATAGGCGGTCAGTGTTAGGCTTATACCCACAGTCGTTATCCTTTGAGCTGGACTAAGTCAGCTGTAACAACGAGCTACAAAGAAATGCCTTAACAGTTGAAATAGTTAGCTGAACAGTAGGAATAGGAAGCTAAACAGTTGAAATAGTTAGCTACAACAAAATGGCTAAATAGTAGAAATAATTAGATAAACAGTAGAAATAGGTAGCTGAACAATAGAAATAGGTAGCTGAACGGTAGAAAAACCCAAACAGTAAAAATAGGTTGTTGAACAGTATATATAGTTAACTAAACAAAAGAAATAGGAAGCTAAACAGTAAAAATAGGTACCTGAACAGTAGAAATAGGTAGCTAAATACAAGAATTAGGTAGTTAAACAGTAGAAATAGGTAGCTAAACACTATAATTAGGTAGCTGAACAGTAGAAATAGGATGCTGAACAGTAGAAATAGGTAGCTGAACAATAGAAATAGGTAGCTGAACAATAGCAATATCAGTCAATCAATCAATCAATCAATCAATCAATCAATTTTATTTATAAAGCCCAATATCACAAATCACAATTTGCCTCACAGGGCTTTACAGCATACGACATAGTAGTTAGCTAAACAATATAAATAGGTAGCTAAGCAGTAGAAATAGCTAAACAATATAAATAGTTAGCTTAACGGTAGAAATAGGTAGCTGAACAGTAAAAAAAATAGTTAGCTAATCCGTAGAAAAAGTTAGCTAAACAGTGGAAATAGTTAGCTACAAAAAAAATGGCTAAACAGTTGAAACTGCTTCTTCCGATCCAAATGGCAGCCTTGTCGTGCCGCCAGTAGTTAAAACTTTAGAAAAAACAAGCTATTTAAATTTGAATACATATCTAAAATTGAAATTGTGACGCACTGTAGCCCACTGTATATGATTCAGAGATTTCTATTTATGCTGCCAGTTGTCATTTACCTTTCACTTTTACATTTAAATCTGCATAGACAAGGATGCAGTGAATTGTACACTTTGGCACACTTGACTCTAAGTTAAGAAAACTTGATAATTCAGCATAAAGCACTGAGCCAATGTACTGTACCATCTACATGTCAGGTTAACTACCTCTGTTGAAGCTATACTTACAGCCATCAAACAACCCTTGGCTGTAGCTCTTGATGGGTGTACTTGCCTTGCTCCCACAAATATATACCATCTCTTAAGCAGGGGATATCGTCCTGTCCTCCAAACCATATCGCAGTGGCACCCGGTGGGGCTCGCACTGCCATATAAAAGATAATGGAATATAAAATAGTTTTTATATCCTTTGGAATGAGCAGAGGCTGCGTGCTGAAGGCTTTCCTACCATTGTTTTAAGGCTCATGAATCTTCTAAATCGCCACCACTGATCGCGATGAATGCAACAGGAGGACATTTACACATCGTCTCGCCTCATAACCTCCCCTCAGTCGACTGGACGGCCCGCACTGCGGTGCTTAAGGTGGTTGAACGGTGCGGCACGTTGCCTTAGATCACTATTGAATTTCCCCCAGCGGTGCCACAAAATAGCACATTTCATCTACTGGACCCTTTGAGCTGTCGGCCTGCTGTCCACCTGAAGCCGCTGAGGGTTGGTGGGGCACCAACACGCTTTGTGTGCTTGTGTGGGCGTGAAACAAATGTCATGGTGAGACTGAGTTTGGATTTTAACTTCCTCGTTAATTATTTCTCAATTAATTTACAGTTGTTTTGTCTCACCAACTATTCCATTTACAATGATATAAAAAAGGAAAAACAACAAATCCTCACGTTTGAGATTACTTTAACAGTAATGATCAAAACTGTTGTCAATTTTATGTCGATCAACTAATTAAATAAATCACAGCTAATATATAATTGTTGTAAGGACAACTACGTGTGTAAGAGAGTGTGTTTAAAGGCTCTAATGTCTTAATCAGGGTTTAATTATCAACCCATTCTTTATGCTCGTTATAATAACTTCACGTTCCTGCACTTTGACTATTTTGAACTGTAAAAATAACTAGTTATGTTAGAAACCTGTATTCAAACTACATACTAAAATCATGCCCAATGTGACACAGTTGGCAAGCTGAACCGGGTGTGTGTTTGGCTGTGTGTGTGCGTGTGTGTGTTTTCAGGTCCCCCGTCGCTTTGTTGACCATGGTCCAGGCCGGTCGACCTCCGGCCGACCCTGAGCCATTTGAAAATATGATTGTAATCCTTGTGAGGATTTGGCCTGGGTGTCTATTACCACTGTAATCTGTCACACTGGCATCCAATATTCATTCCACGTCCAGGTTAAGCCCCTCTTTCTGTCTGCACCACCCATCACCATGTGTGAGAGACGGAGAGAGAGGGAATCCAGTAAAGGTGTTGGCATGACTGGAGAGAGAGAGAGAGAGAGGGAGAGATTTTGAAATTGAGAGAGCACTGCTTCAATCAAGCCCCTGGGTCGGGGTGAAGAAATCTATTGTGGAACACAAGGTCTCATTAATGCAGCAGGAATAGCTTTAACCCCAACCCCCCCCACCTTACACACATGCACACACACACACACACACCTTGCTGAGGAAAGGTAAAGACATGGAAGAGAAATGGATAGATGTAAGGGAGGAGATTATGCATGTCTGGGGAGTAGGTGGGAGAAATTCTATACTGTTGATGCAATGAAATGTTCACACACGTGGTGCAAAGTTCCTCATACAATTGCTTGCTTTGTGAATTTCTGTAAGACTGATGTTGAAGTGAACAGTTTTTACGCAAAAGTCAGGTTTATTTATTAATTTTATGTCACGGGTGGCCCTATAAAAGACAGATGACCAGTCCTGGGTGGATGTGACAGCTTGTACAGTGCACACTGGGATCGGCTTCAGTCCTATGTGACCTTGGACATAACAGAAGATGGATGGAAATAAAGTCTTTGTATCCTGAGGTATTTGGGTAGAATATCTATTGTTACTTTCTTAGGAGTTATTATAACAGGAAAAAATACATTTCCATTTTTTGGAAAGGCTTAAAGTAATGAATAAACAGGAAGAAAGACATTTATGCCAGCACTCTCTTTTCCCTTTGTGAGAAAGTCTCCTTTAAATTAATGTAATGATTTATGGACATCTCAAAGCAGCACATGATCTTTAATCTTAATGTCTTTTTAACCTCCGTGGCAATTAAAAACACTCTCCTAACACACTGTTGAATCTGTAAAGACAGCTGCTGAAGATGCAAAGGATAAGAGTGGGAGAGGGACTTGGAAATGATTTGAATTTATTCCTAATAAACTGTCGTGTGGAGAGTGTTTCTTCCTAAACCTGCAAAGGATGGGGCATGTGGTGAGGAAGCAATTTGTTGCTCTCATTAGGAGTTCTCGGGCTCTGGTATTGATATGTGTTTAGAGATAAACTCCTCCAATCACTCTCCATCTGTCTCTGTCCCTATGTGCTACAATAACAGTGAAGACAGGATTGCATGTGGGTGTTGTCGGTTGGATGGATGTTTGTCTGCCTGCATTGTGTGGGTACAAATTGCATCTGAATAAACAATACATATTTAATTTCTCGAAACATCTTAAATCAGAAGGAACAATGTCAGTGGCAGAGCAGCCGGTCTTTATCTGATTTGTGCAGCGCCGTTCAACAAATTCTCCTAACAACAGGCAGTGTTAAAGACAGTTGACTTCATATTGTAAATGTCTATATCAGTTTCAGCATCATAAATTGTGTACAGTATGGGATTGGGGCTTCATCTAAAACGCAGGAAACTTCTTATTTCAAATAACTATATTATAAAATATCCAGGAAAACAGTTATATCATGGAGGGCAGTCTGGTAATAGTAATCAGCACCAGAGGAACTGTTCAGCATGTTAGTGTTGTCACATTGTGCAGAATTATTATTATTCAAATGGGGACAGAAACTCATTTTGTCTCGCTCCTTGATTTTCACGGCAGTCACATGAATTTTGTTAACACAGTTCAAAATAGTTAAAAGTTTTGATTCATTCTCAGTCTGTTTGCTTTTTTACATTAACAGATTTGAAAGTTAGAAAGAGGTCAAACTATAAAATGGTTTTAGGTACTTTGGCAATCAGAATCTTGATGGCAGTGCTCTTTTATCCAGAATGCACTGCAGGTCCGGCTCCAGCATTTCCTGCAAGGTTAGAAGGTCAGATGAGTGATAAACAGCTGATAAACACAGCAGCTAAAAAATAACTAAAGCCTGCATTTCACTATGTCGAACCTTTACATTATATATTCTTCATTTTCAAAAACATCGAATCACACGTTCAGATTAATGTGTGTAAGGATCACATTTGAAATATATTAGTGCAAGAAATAAAGAGGAAGAAGGAGGGAAAGGTAGAAAGAGGAGAAGATGGAAGGTGGATTCAATTTGCTATCTGGGTTACAAGTCCGAGACATCTGTCACACAAACGGGTTTGTTTGATTGGTGGGAGCCCATCTATCTAGATGGTTTGTCGGCAGTTAGTAAATTTATATTCCCCCAAGTCCCATCCTCCATCAGCGGCTGTGTCCGAGCCAAGACTGTCAGCCACCATGGTCATATCTTATTTTAGAACTAGACACAGTCAAAACCTCTGTAATCTGCTCTACTCTTATTCTTGTATATGTGTACCCATATATGCTTTGACCTGTTTCTTACTGCTGGTGATGATGAGAAATACACAAATACTCTCCACCCTCTTTAGTCAGAACAACCTTTTACATAAAGGTTTGTTCTTGTGTTTATTTTTAAGGTAAAGGTTGAATCACATATGATGAAACACCTTTTGTCATCGACATGGAGCCACTATGATACGTGAATGGAGGGAGGAAAAAGAATCAGCGCAGCATGGGATGTTTGCCAGGAACGTACAGTAGTTATTCACATATTCAAGTGGAGTAATGAATCATAAAAATGTGAGAATTTGCATAAAAGTAGGAAGCATTTCTCAGTGGATAAAGTTCAGGTACCTATTCTCATTTCATTCTAATGGAGAACTAAAGAAGCTACAGCAGAGGAGCATGTTCTTAACTTTGAATTCATAATTGTTTAGATGATTAATCGTTGTTCATTAAATGGTAACAGTTTCAGACGCGTAATAAAAGATCTCAAAACTGTAATATGCAGCCAGAGTAGTGCCTTGCTTTACGAATGTTTGTGCGTTAAAGTGCTTTAGACAAGTGGCACCACATACCCTTATAAATGGGTTCATTCGATATCTTACGCACTAGTGCCCCTACTGGTTAGGGTAGGTTTAGAAATAAAATAACTCTATATTGACATGAACTATGGTTTCCTCGGTCAATTCCTGTGTTTGTTTGACTTGCAGCGTCAGAAACCAACGAAAAAAAGCGTAATTTCAGATCGGCATGATACACAGCCGGTTGCTGTTATAGTTTAACTGCGCTTGGTGGCGTCAGGGGGAAACATGGCGGGACAAGGATGAAAGTTAAGGCGGCGAAAGTCCGGGTGGGGCGGGCAGGAGGGGTTGTGGATGGGTCCAACAAACACCGACCTTCGCCCGAGAGAGTGGTGTTTGCGTCCTGTGAGATTCTACAGCCAAACCTATTTCTTTTTTCCTAAACCCAACCACGTGTTGTTGAAGGGAAAAAAACATCAATTTGCAGTGTTGTACTGATGTAGTGCTTTTATTTTGAAAGAGACTGTATGTAAACGGTAATTTTCCTGTGAAAATGGAAGTGTATTTTGAAAGAAGACAATGCATGTAACAGGCAGAACTTGACACTGTGTCCCAGAACATCAACAACCAACACATCTTGCACGTCGTATCTGGACGTGAAAAGTCCATGACCAAATGTGTGACAAGGTCGGAGTGAGAATGTGTTGGCCATGACTGTACAGGGAACGTCAGCTCAAATGACTTTGTGACTCATTGAAAACGTCCTCACATCAAATGGTGAAGTTAAAATTAAAAAGATTTTTGTGGGGGTAAAAAAAAAAGATTGGTACATCTAATTTTAAAAATTACATGTAGTAATTGTAGTGTGTAAATGCAAAGAAAAAATATTTTGAGCTCTGTATATGAATTATAGTGTGTTACTTTTTGTAGGTTTAAGTATGAGCAGTGACTGAAAACAGCCTGGTGTGCAACATGTCTGAAAGCCTTGGTTGGCAAAGCAAGAGAAAACCACTTCCCTGTGGCCTAAACACTACAAATAGTGCTGGTCTGTGGAGTGCAGCTGAATGGAATTAGTCTAATTTATTATCCTCTACGTTGCTGCATTGTTGATTTTTATTCCTGCAGTCGGCTGGTAAAATTAGCCTAAACAGTTTGACAATAATAGGGACAACACCAAAGGAATGTAGAGCAGCTTCCTGATGATTTGTGAAATCCACCCACAACAACGTACATGATAGTGTACATGAACACCCACCTGCACACACACGCTCTCTCACTCTATCTCACTGCATCACAATGCTAATAATCGGATTAAGCCGCTGTGTTTTGGGTGGGTCAACGCCATCTCTATTAGCACCAATTTAGCGTGACCTATCCGCTCTAGCAACCTCAGTGCTGGCTTTGTAATCTGTGATGGCTGTCCCCCAATCCTGGCCACTTATCATCACACTGGGATTAATAGAAACATCTTTTGTAATTACAGAAATGCTGCGTTGCCATGCCGAGTGCTGTCAATTATTTTAATGTGTGCCAAGCCATTAATCGGCTAACAGAGCCCTCAGCAGTGCCCCGCAGTAAAACACAGGAATCTGCCATTGATTTTCATGAGGCTGTACTCAGCATTTTATCTCCTTTCTCTTCTGACCGGTGAGATTATTGATCTTCATAAAGGCAGTATTTTGTCGTTAGGCGAGAAGCGGAGGAGACAGTAATGAAAGGTTTTTAACCTGTGTGTTCGGGGGAGCGCTGGACGACTGGCCGAGGTTGCCAGGTGCTACACGCAGCAGATTTTCAGCAGCTCGGCCACAGGGATCGATAGGGATACATCTTTGTCTGATTACAGAGATGTGCTGGTGAGGAATGCAGTTTGTGTGTGTGTGTGTGTGTGTGTGTGTGTGTGTGTGTGAGTGTGTGTGGGTGTTACAGTAATGGCTGATCACTAGATGTGCCTCACATAAAGACAACCTATGTAGTGTTTGCTTACTAACTCAAAGTCAAAGGTAGAGGCTACAGCTCGTCTTTTTGTGGCAGAGGTTAGGGCGTATTTTGGGTTAATAGTGTAAAAAATGCTTCTATTTATAGGCTGTGGAGGAAAATAACTAAACATTTACTAGCAGTATGTAAGTGCTATTTTGAGCTTCTTGTAGGCTACTTGAGTATTTCCATTTTCTGCTACTTTATATTTCAACTCCTCCACATTCATCTGATACCTACATGTTGTCTGCAGATTAAGATTTTACATGCAATACTTGTAAAGATTATTTACAATATGATAAATTGTGCGAGATGAACTTCCCCAGCAGTAGATAAAGTAATTAAAATGAGCTTCAACTGAACTTGCTACAACATGAAAATGCTGCTTATATATTTATGCATCAATATTAATAATCCAGTAATACCTTAAACCCAGTTCATACCAAAGATTTGCACAGAGATGAGTTAAAACAGCCAACTACTTGCAATGCAACCAATGAGACGGTGTATCATCTGTACACAGCAACTCTCTGTACTTCTGTTCTCATTTCCAGCTTTTCAGGTTTATTTTGTGGCTGAATATAATTTGTAGCTTCTTAAAATATGAATGAGGATAGTGATATGTGATGTTTGTCATGTGATGTTACATTACGTTAGTAACAAACGCACTTTTTTGAAGCCAAGCCGTAAAGCTTATTTCTAAACCTAACCACGTACTTTGTTGCTTAAACCTAAGGAAGTAAAACTAAAAACAAAGTTTTTGACCCTTCTGAGTTTGTTTTGAAAAGAGACTGCATGCATTTAACGTGCAGAAACTGTACATTTTCCGTGAAAATGGAAGTTTACTTTGAAAAGCCACAATGCAGGTAACAAACGTAAGTTGATATGACCTCCCTGAGAGCCTGGTCTCACTCTGAAGTCGTTGAAAACCGACGCTTGGGCAGTGACTTGTAGCATCAGAAACCAACCAAAAAAGGGCTCCTGTAATGTTGGCATGATAGGCAGCCGGTTGCCGTTATAGTTCAACGCCACCCGGTGGCGTCGGGCAAACGCAGCAGGACAAAGATGAAAGTTAAGGCAGCAAAAGTCCGAGTGGGGCGGGCAGGAGGGGTGGTGGATGGGTCCAACAAACATCCACCTTCACCCGAGAGAGCGTTGTTCGCATCCCGTATGATTCTAAAGCCAAACCCTGTTCTTTTTTCCTAAACCTAACCACATGTGTTTGTTATTGAAGGCAAAAAACGTCAATTTGCAGTGTTGTACAGATGTAGTGCGTTTATTTTTAAAAAGACTGTATATAAATGTTAAATTTCCAGTGAAAATGGGAGTGTATTTTGAAAGAAGACAATGCATGTAACAGGCAGAACTTAGGGTACCTTTGCACGTCGAATGTGGACGTGGAAAGTCCATGACCAAACGTCAATATGTGACAAGGTCGAAGTGAGAAAGTGTTGTCCCTGAACATCCAAAAGTGACACTGGAGGGTTACCTAGAGTGTCATGATCTGATGTGTAGGGCAGCTGATCAAGCGTTGGTATTTGATGAGTTTGCAGTGGAAAATATGTTGGTCCGTTGGATCAGTGATGTCACGGGCCCTGGAGTCCACATGTACATCACTGCAGCAAAGTGAGAAGTTAAACCACTGGATGTTAACGAAGAAAAGTGTTAAGTTACTCTTTAAATAAGATTTTGAACGATGACTTTTACTTGTTGTGGAGTTTTTTTTACATTGAGGCATTTCAGCTTATTCTTGAGTAAAGGAACTCCAGTAATTATAAATGAGAGTGAAGCAAATTTACTGTAGAAAAGTCTGCATTAATGAGGGTCAGGATATAATTACACCATGTGAAAATAGAATACTGTTTAACAGAAAACTTGATTTCAAGGCCGAGATTTAATTAAAGTAAAAATGTCTCAAAAAACGTTGAGATTTCAAGCGTATAATAGCACCTTTTGAAAGAGGAAGTGCTGTCACAAAAAAATCCACCTGTGTAAGAGTACTTCTGTTGTTCAGTGAGTATGATACAGTAGAAATACAGTGTAATTAACAATAATTAATGGGGGCAATAAAAGGAACATGTTCTTCTCTCCTCCCAAGTCTACACCTGTGCTCCGATCAGAGCGCTCCACCGTCATTGAATAACAGTTTTAGGTCTCCCTCGATGAATGCACATTTCCAACAAGCCACAGCAACACAGTCGGCCATCCTGCATGCCAAGTGTGTTTTTTAGAGAGTGTGCACGCCCCCTAAGCAGGCATAACTGTCGCCTATGAGTTATTACACATCTGTCTGTGGATACACAGTGCACCAGATGCTGCAGTTAATGGCACACCTAACCTCCCACCATGAGATGGTACACTAAAACCCAAGTGGAATTTTCCACTGTCAGTCTGCTTTCTTCCTCCTCCGTCTCCTCCCAGCCACCGCTGTCCAGTGCTGGGAGAAGCCCGTAGGGGACGGTCCAGACAGGATATTAATGGGGCCCTCCAACAGTCAGAAGGCCTGACAGAGCCCTGTTTCATTGTCACCTTGCCTTGGAGGACGAGGAAAAACTTGCAAAGCTTATTAGCCCAATGGAGCTGTTTCTCACTCTAACTTACTCGATCTCTGCCTCAACGCTTCATTAGACTGTCTTACATCAGAGGCCTGCTCTTCTCCCTGTTTCCTCACCACATCGCCACGCTCGCTTCCACACACACACATAGGCGCACGCACAGGGTGACATCTCCCACCTAATCAAGTAGTGGATTATCTTGTCCTGATAAATTGGAGCTTGTAGCACTTGAAAGGTCCTCTTGGAGGAGTGCCTCCTCCCCCTGACAGCTAGATGGAGCCCCCAGGGAGCAAGGAGAGAACATCGCCTGGTAATGATTTGTGGTAAATCGGACAAATGTTTTTGGAAAGACCTCTTTCAAGCAAGGGATGTGATGAATTTAAAGCTTGCGAAGAAACTCTGAAAACCACAAGTCAAATCAGACACGAGGGATGAAAATAGACAGATCTATTAGTTCTCTATAAATGAAGTTATATCTGAGTTGATCAAATGGTCCAAAAGATTTAGGAGAAGTCAGGTGCACAACCTGTTTTGAAGAGTGAATGTGCTCAGTGTTAATGAAGCAAGTTGGAAAAAATGAATACAGTACAAGAGCAACCTAAGAATCTTGGAGAAACGTGAAGAGCTCATGAGATCACTCTGCAAAAACATGACTAAAAAGAGACTGTTGCTTTTTTTCCAACGCAGTTAATTTTATGAATTGTGTTCCTTTGGGCCATTTGACACAAACAGCACACACTTCTTGTGATTACAACATTGGAAAGCAGGAGAAAACAGACATCTTAATTTCATGACTGGGAATGATGTGACATTTGTAGTGACATGGTTTAACAATGCAACTGAGAGGAAGTAAATGAGCTGCACTGATGAGAGTTAACAGAGGTGTTGGCAGACTCTTAAAAGATAAATGTGTAACATACAGCTATGTTCCTTCAAAAATTCATATATGACTGCACACTACACTGAGCAGAGCACATGATACCCTCATTGTGATTCAGCTTAGGGCTTTACAAATCCCTAAATGATTCTCCTAATGACATAGTGGTGTATGTGAGAGAGACAAAAGCGCGCTTACGTTGAGCTCTCTTCATAATCAACTCTGAAAATGACCTGATTTGTGATTTCTCACCAAGACTAACAACCTTTCATTACCTTGTCCTCCTTCTTTGTTTGTTCCCTCTGCTCCCTCTCTATGCAGGAGAACCCCTACATGTGTAATAACGAATGTGACGCCAGCACAGAGGAACTCGCCCACCCTCCAGAGCTCATGTTTGACATCGAGGGCCGTAACCCCACAACCTTCTGGCAGTCCACATCTTGGAAGAAGTACCCGAAGGCCCTCCTCGTCAACATCACACTATCTTGGAACAAGACCATCGAGCTGACCGACGACATCGTCCTCACCTTTGAGTCTGGCCGGCCTGAGCAGATGGTCCTAGAAAAGTCGCTGGATTATGGACGCACCTGGCAGCCGTACCAGTTCTATGCCACCGACTGCCTGGACGCCTTCACCATGGAGCCCAAGACGGTGCAGGACCTGACTCAGCATACCCTGCTGGACATCATCTGCACCGAGGACTACTCACGAGGTTATGTGTGGAAGTATGACAAAACAGTGCGCTTTGAGATCAAGGACCGCTTTGCGCTGTTTGCTGGGCCCCGGCTTCACAACATGGCTTCGCTTTATGGCCAACTGGACACTACCAAGAACCTGCGGGACTTCTTTACCATCACAGACCTGAGAATCCGTCTGCTCAGGCCTGCCACAGGAGCTACCATGGTTGATGAGAACAACCTGTCCAGATACTTCTATGCCATCTCTGACATCAAAGTCCAGGGCAGGTAAGACATGGATTCTTCTGTACACATGCCATCTGAGCAAAGCAAGCAGGGAAACAGAAACCTAGGGATCATAGAGGTCCTTCATGTGCATGCCAATGGTTTTGGTAATTTAATCAATCCCAAAATTGTTAGGGACCAGCTATGGGTGGACTAAATCTCTGGAAGAACACATTTAGGACTACTTCAGTGGTTTTTCTGTGGTTTTATTGCAGCGACAGTACAGCTACCCAATAGTGAAGAAAAATGCGTTTACCATTACCATTCCTTCCAATTAGGCAGCGGATCCATAATGATGTGCAGAGTTCACCAGTTGTCAGCATGTCTTAATTAACCTAGCTGCTTACAGCTTGCTGAAGCACTCTTTTTTTGGACGCCAAATTCACTCAGCTGTCTATTAGCCCGTGGAAAACGTTGGAGGTAGCATTTCAGCCGTCAGGTCATTGCACGTTGTAATTAGTGTTTGATTTACGGATTCCATAGAGGGTCATATAACATGAAAACAAGACGCCATTATTATACTGTTGGAGGATAGGCCGACAAAAGCTTCCCCCGCTTCTCGACGCTACTACAAGAGTCACTGGGGCATAGACTTAAGTGGATCTGTTTTACACTGTGTGGTTTTTCAATATAACAGATGTGAATGTGGTTGTAGGGGTGAAGGAAATGAAGATTTAATTACTCTTGTTTTGCTTTTCACACATGAGAGGCTCGCAGTACAGAAGTGCAGAGTGGCGGAACGTCACAACAATTCAAAGTTGGGAAGATGACTGCAAATAGAAACATCAGTTGTGCTCTGCTCAGTCACAGCAAACATCAGCTGCTCTAACCGATGTGGTTGTGTGAAAATATAAATCAAAGTTATCCCAGCTGAGTGCCTGGATTAGCATCAGGCAATAATTTAAAGACCTCAAGTGTTGTCATTATCATGCTACACTGGTTTTTGTCATGCCGTAATAATGTGTTTGCTGCTGTGACATTATTTACATTAATATTGTCAGATGCCTTCAAGCTATTTAATGAATCTCTAATTTGTTGATTTCTTTAATATGCCATTAAAATGGAGGACAGCCATATTACACATGGCTCTGATGCTGTGTAAATGGGCAGGTACCCTTGAGCACAAGGGGCTATGATAATGAATGCCTCGTTCAGAAATTGAATTTTTGACTTTTCTCATGATTGAGAAGGTCATTCAGCAAAAATAACTGGAGGGAATTTACTAACACAAAAGAGTTGGACGGGGCATCCATTCAACACCCGCTGAAATGAAGGGGGCTGTCATAAGCGCAGATTATTTATTCTATCTGACTAATCATGACCAAACTCATACATCCCTGTGGGGCTGTAGATTTGAGCAATGGCTGTGCGCCACCATCGGGCCGCTGTCGTTTACCAGCCCGCTGCTTTAAGAGTGACACTCGCCTGAGAAATGTTCCCCACTGTTTACCAAAGGTAACACACAGTTCAGCCATAATGAGATACACTCTACACAGAGAGGCTTCACTCTTCTTTTCCCCCCTCCCATGGCGAATCACTGCTCAGCCCCTTTCTCCATGCGTCGTATACGAGACATAAGCTCCTTAACCCCCGGAATACAGTTCTGTGAGACTCGACGGGAGCGATTTTGCAGGGGCAGTGAGGTTGAATCTGGCATATTTCACTGTGCTGGACTCGGCTGCCATCCCCCTGGATCAGGAGCGAGGGGGGGTGTGGAGGGAAATACAGTAGGAGAGCTTGCAGATTTTCTGCCCTTGCCTCAACAGTGAGAGAAACAAAGAAAGGAACCTAAGCTCTTTGCCAAAGTAGGTCAACCTAGAAAAGATAGAAAAGGAAGGGAAGAAGCACAACTTTGCAGAAGTAGACCTCTCTGCATCTGTAACATGCTGCTGAAGTTGTTACAGGGAAGCCAGAGGTGTCATGCATGACCATTCTATTATGGTTGATTACGAGGGGGGACGGGACCAAAGGCACTGGGGAGAAAAAAATCGATGCAAAGAATTTCAAATCAAACCAAGCGTGGAGCTGTGAGATGGATGTGAACAATGCATACTGCCCGGTGACTTAAATGAATTTGACACCCTCACTGTTTTATTGTATCAGCGAGGCTAAACCGGTGTGTGGAGAGAGAAAGTGAGGAGAGTTGGAGGGATTTTCTAATTATCTACTGTATGACTTTGGTATAATTGCTCTGCCTCTCTTTTCTGAATGCTTTACAGTAACTACAGGCTGCAATTTGGTCAACCACCCCATCCCCCACCCCTTAGCTCAACCCCCCCCCCCTCCTCTTCCTCTCTCCTGCCTGTGATCAATACAGTGTAATTAAAGCTGGAGAAGATTCAGGCGACTAAAGGATCTCTTTCTGGCTCTCGGGTTCTCTCTTTCGGCCTCTGTCCCCTGTTCCCTGTCTCGCTCTATTTCTCCTAGACTTGTCTCTAAAGGGGCTCTGGGTTCCTGCCTTCAATTATATCCGAAGACCCAGCCCCATTCCATTCCTGTGATGCTACTCAAGGAATAAACAAACACCAACTGCATGCCCAAGAACTGTAGGTGGCACTACTTTTATTTCATGCCACCGTCATGCTTTTTATTTGCCAAAATCTTCAAGAAAAATCGTCTTCATAGGCCAGAATTTTAAATAACCACCAAATCTGGCAACACACTCATGCTGTTAGTTGCAAACCTGTTCCCTGTTGTCAGTGCATAAAAAGTAATGTAAGCCCCATATCCTAAAATAAATTTCGACTTGTCTCTATGCTATGTTTGTGTACAGCGAATAAAAGAAGATAGGGAGAGAAAAGTTTGTTTCACCAGTTTACCCTTGTGACTGTGGGAGTTGTGATTCAATTTCCAAAGCATATATGTACCGCGGGGCATTATCAGGCAAGGTCAGCAACAACCTCAAGGGTTCACAGACACTTTGACTGCAGGGTAGACAGGAAATTCACTTGAAGGGGCGAACTGGTCAAAAGATGGACCGACCTTTTTCTGTTTGAGATTCCACATCAGCCTCATGGAAAGAGGCAACGAACCCCCACACTGACCATGTACCCCAGCATCTCTGGATATAGCCATGGACAGTTCCCAGTCTGGTCAAAACTTTGGAAAGATTATTCTGATGTTAAATAAAGGGAGCTTTGGGCTCAACTTGTTGCCTTAATATTTAGCCAGTCTTACGTTTTTCTTTTTATTGAATCCTTGGCAACAGTCCACAACACTTACAACATTTTCCAACTCTGGATCAATCACCTGACAACACACGCTAATGGCGGAAATAGACGATTTGTACTCAGCTGATGTCGGTGACTATGAAGAGACCAATGTCGCAGTTCTGGCTTCACGTTTTCTTTTAGAGTCAAACATTGCACTCTAACCGCAATTTGTCAAAACAATCCTTTAATAAAGATCCATTACGTCTTTCTCCATGAAGCAGTTGTGCTGCAGTTGAGCTTGTTTTCAAAGAAGGGATATGAAAACGTCTGTATTCAAGAAATCATTTACAGTACATTGATGTTTGCCACTGCTTATCTCTGCTTGAAGTTAGTGGCTCAAGGCTACATTAACTTCTACTATGATACACCTTAATCTGCAACAAAACTGTTAGCGGTTGCATTTTGGGTAATGTAGGTGCCAGGTTCGATATTCTTTTCACTTTTTTAAGCATACATTGATTTGTGTTCAGCAAAAAATATGGAAATTTCTGCATTTGAATGTAGGAAGAAAATTTGTGCTCACCTAATACGTGAAACCATTTGGATGTTACATCAAGGAAGATATTCAGATTTTTCAAACACTGTTTGGTTTGAGATAAATTCTGAAAGTACATTAAATCATATTTGCAAATTTCTTGAAATATGTACTAAAAACGGTGTGAAATCCATCTGTAGCAATCATGTTGCTATGCTCATTGCCACCGCCCACAGAATGTAAATATGTCGTCGTGCCTTCACAGTTTAGTCATCATTCCCACTCACTTAAAGGATGCATTTCTGGCACAATATGATTGCATGTTTTGCAATAAGAGCACTGCATATCTGCGATAGTGTGTCATGCATTTAGTGTAATAGAGCACATTATTATATCTTTGGTAATTAATTATCATTACTTATCGTAACAGTGCAAGATAGTCTTTATTCAGGTAGTCAGATGAGAAGACTGTGTTTATACAGTAACTGTGTAGCTACCATCAGCAGCTGGTGAGTTTAGCTAAGCGCAAGTACTGGAAACAGCTGGTTCTGTTCAAAGGTGACTAAATCTGCATATAACACATTGTGGTTTTACACTGGATTGCGGACTGTTTCTTGGCAGTGTTTATACTAAGCTAAGCTAAAAAGGACAAGTTATGTTAAGGGGCGTAATGTGCTGTATTATTTCTTGGCTGGGAGCAGCGACTTCCTTGAGTCTTGTCTTTAGTAGGGTTTCCAGGCTTACCAGACTCTGGGAAGTCACAGCTTCAGTCGGTATGCTAAGATTAGCCAGACCCTTGGAAGTGTGCTGGGCTTAGAAGCCAATTTTCCAATTTAAGAGGCCAAACAATGGAATCACTACTTCTGGGTTCATCAAGTAATGAAGTTGGACCCAAAAATACTTTTCCCCCATAGACTTAAGTTACAGTAAGAAAGAGACAGCTGTATATCAGTGGATAAATTTTGTTGAGTGTCACAATAGCCTCATTATTGAATCATTTTATCCCCAATCAAGTTAGCGGAGGGCTAAACCGGAAGTTAGCCGCTTGGCTCGCGAAAGTCTCCTTCTAAACAGGAACTGCTTGGTGTATCTGTTTTCTATCCTCCTCTGTGTGCCCAACAATGCGGAAGATTTGATTAATTTTATACCTGGGAAGTAGGGATGCATGATAGTGGACTTTTTGCCGATATCCAATATGCCAATATATAACAACTTAGTTGGCCAGTAACCAATATCGATATATCCACTAGAGACCATGTGTTCTCATTTGAGGACATCACATTTTGTGTTTACTTGACCTAACACTTCATTCTACTTAACTCAGACCTGTTGTCCTCGTTCGTGGACACTTTTTTGTGCCATCTAGTGGTAGTAAGAGCACAGTATACTAATCCATGTAAAAACAAGATGGCAGCCATCTCTGCCAAGTCAGTCTGCAGCTGATCCTGACACAAAAGTGGACAAAACCTGATCACATTTTATGGTTGAAACTTGTTTATTTATGATTAATAATGTTTGTAGTTGTAGCAACAAATTCGACCAATTTTAGCAGCAGTAACAAGCTAAGACGCTGTTGATTAGAAGTACTTGTGTGAGGACATTGGGACTTTATTATCATTAACAATGTTGAGTTTTTATACCTGTTGAGTCCGACTGATCCCAAATAGCTAGGGAAAAATTGAAAATGTATACTAAACATAAGACAAAAGTGTCAGGAGGATATTACGCATGCCTACTCTTATTGAGATGGCCCACCTGCAGATGGAAACATGAAATAGATTGCTTTTCAATGTAATATTCATCCATAGTACAAAATAAGAAAAAAGCATGTTGGCCGATTCTGATATCTCATTTTAAAGCCAATGTCAGCCGACACCGATGACATTCATCCCTACTGGCATGTCGAACTTCTTTGGCTTCATGTGCTGTTGAGCAATTTTCATAGGATTGAACAGGGCCCCACCTTTAAATGCTGCATCCAGTTCTCTTTACACATCCATGAGTTAAGCTGAACAGTTGCCAGCTGTAGCTTCATATTTAACATAAAGATATAGAGTGGTATTGATCTTCTCATCCTATCTTTGGCAAGAAAGCAAATGTTTCTTAAAATGTAAGTATAATTCTTTAGGCTTTCCTACCACTCTGTTATGTCAGTAGGTTGTAGTAGTGTGGACTTGTTCCAACAACATCCAAAAGTACAAAAAACCAAAGCTTTCGTCTGAGGCAAATATAACAGATGTAAAAGATTAGACAGTTCATCTCTCCCACAATGCATGGGTCATACTATCAGTGCATTCTAATTGGCGTGTAGTTTAGTGCATGCTTTGGATACAGCTGTTTCAACTACAGATCAGCAATTTGGTGAGTGATGGCTCTATCGGATCTCCCCTAAGGGAGGAACAAACAAGAAGTCAATCTGCTTTTTCTCCCTCTCCCTCTCCCTCCACAGTGCTTGGCTTGCTCTTAGGCCTGCCTGTAGTCGACAGATAATCTATTTGTGCTAATTTCATGTTTCTCCCTGCCCACTTCCCCCTTGAATAAGTCATTCCACTTGTCTCCCCTCCTTAGTCTCTCACTGTCCGTCTCCCTCTCTCCGCGCCACCATAAGCATCTATTTACCTTCCGCTGTGCTCTGCATTTCAGCCTTGTTTTTTGAATCAGCAGTCTGCATTAGTCATTGTGTGGGAGAGCGCCATGTCTGTAGGACAGTCCGAGCCGTGAGGTCCAGATTACTTGGACCATCTGTTAACATCCACGCCACATGTTAGTTTTGTGGCTGTCATCAAATAACCCGCAGCCTTTTGTTGGTCCAGCAAAAATGAGTTAAGTGAGGTAGTTCAAGCTTCAATGAGGCTAATTGTCGAATTGTCTAATGTATGTCATATTTACTGCAGGATGATGGTGATAGAAGTGAAGCGTCCATTAGTCATCAAAGAGGAAATACTGGTGCTGTGGTGGCCTCTCAGAGGCCAGAGCTGTAAAGTGGTTGTATCATACATCCAATTCATTCTGCCCCCATTTATCAATCTGTCACTTTGCTGTCCACACGGCCATTTTCATACACTGCTGCAGCTCGTGCAAAGATGTCATTGCAATTACTGGGCCATTATGACCCGGACCACTGCACTTACAGTGTTGTGCTATAAAGTAATATCACCTTGTGCAGTAAAGCAATGCAGCAGATTATACATCAACAAATGGGAATGGGACAAATGTGTGATTATCAATGCTAGATAGCATTTCACTTTTGTAGCTGATTCAGGTGGAGCTAGTTTGAACTTTTTTTTAGATTATTAGTTTTAGGAAATTTACATAGGAGTTGAAGAATGAGACAGCTTTTTATAAAAATACTTAAAATACAAGTACAACAAATTTTAAATGTAGTTTGTTACTGCCACCACTGCTTTTTGATTCAGTTCAATTCAATTTTATTTATAAAGCCCAATACCACAAATCACAATTTGCCTCAGAGGGCTTTATGGCATACAGCATCCCTCTGTCCTTAGGACCCTCGCAGTGGATAAGGAAAAACTCCCTCAAAAATATTAATATATGATAGTATATGTATGTGACCATAATAATTATATGTGTTTAATAATAGTAGAAGTATGACAAATAATAACCGCAGTAGTAGGAGGCATCAGGCAGGAACACGGCAGCAGCACAACCACGACACATGATCCAGGCGTAGCCGCGATTCGAGGGAACCTGTGAGACAGTGGAGCACAAAGGCTCCGGAGAAGAAGTCAAGTTAGTGACATGAAATAATAGGACATGAATGTTAGGAAATGAAGAACTAATTTTTCAGAATCTGAGAGAAAGAGAAAGAGAGAGAGAGAGAGAGAGAGAGAGAGAGAGAGAGAGAAGGGGCTCAGTGTGTCATAAGAGGTGCCCCCACAGACCTATAGGCCTATATCAGCCTAACCAAGGGCTGGACCAAGGCATACAGTACAGTACGGAAACATAAATTGCGTTGTGTTTGTTTTGACAGTCGCTTCACACTGTATTGTAGTGGAACTCTTTCAGTGTGTGATTAGACATCTCATTGTAAAAATTAAATTGTTTCATGGCATGAGTCTATCCTCCGACCCCTCACTTGCCCCCTCCAGCAGCCTCCGGGGCTGAAAAATGAAGCCAACGCAGACGTGCCAAAAACTTCTTCGAATGGCCATGTGAGGCTGGCTCCAATCTCAATCTCCATAGACCCCCATGTTAAAATGTGAACGAGGGGCCACCATAGACTGTATGACCCTCTCCTGCTCCTCAGCTCCACCCTCTCATCCAAATATGGTCACTTCTGGCTCCAAATATCTGAGATGGTGACGGCCAGAATGGCAGACTCGAGGCTTTGAAACAGGAGTCCACAAACCAATGGGTGACATTACCGTCTATGGCCCTCTCCCCTCCCTGCTCTTGTTCGTCCACCTTCTCACTTCAAAGTGTGCAGGGAAGTGTATCTTTTATTTACTTCTGCTGTGTTTTGAGTCAGTTCAGTTTGAAGCTGTGAGCTGCCTTCCTACGCTTGTGGGTCCACTGGGAGAAGAAGCGTAGGATGGTTTATTAACTGGTGACCTCTAGTTGGCAACTGAAATATCATCACTCTTCTCATTGAAGGTTTGTGGTTACCTGTCAAGATTTTGTATCTTTGCTTGGAGACTTGTTCCGTTTTGACTGGATTTGCTTAGACGTTTGAGACCTTAGATGATGTCATTTAGGGGGGTGTTCTGCTTTTGACCTGCATTAACCTTCATTTATCTCAGCAGGAAACTTTACCTCACTTCATCTCTTTGCATCTGTGTTACTTGTTAGTGACAGAGCTCAATCAGCCAGTCAGTCGCTGCCTGAGACGCTACCAAACAGCCCCAGCTGCCTTTTTATTCCCTTTGTCTCTTTTTTCCTTTTTCCATCAACACCTACATCACCTGTCGCTTCTGACTTGCGTCCATTTCTCCACCTCTCTACCTTTGATCCTCCTCCCTCTGTTCGTCTCTAGCTGGCGCCCTCCCTACTTGAGTCTGCCAGGTTGAGGAGCTCAAAAGAAATTTTTTGTCAGTCGTAGCGGAAACTTTTTACTCACCCTTTTCCAATGCTCTGGAAGTGTGTGCTTGATAAGGCTTTGAAAAGTATGCATGAGTGTTTGGACAACAGAGCGTCTTACAGTTTTTGGGACCAAGCTCCAGCTGCAGAGAAGCAGGGGCAAGCTGGCAAAGAGAAAAATCTCTGCATGAAATAAATCCTGGTATGATGTATTAGTTCTAGTTGTCCTTGTAGAGTTTTGACTGGTGTTAACACCTGCAGTCCTCTTACTGTCCTCATGCAGCTCCCACTTTAATCTATCACTTTAAGAAATGCTTGCTAATGTGGATAATGAGAACAATAATGTCGAATTTGTCTTCAGTTGTTTACCTGTGTTGAACCTTTACCATTCACAGTCATTTACTCCAGCTTGTCCCCATTGAGAGGCAGCTGCAGTGGGTGTGTCTCTGTGTGAGGCGGTATTAATATAGAAGCTAGCCCTCCTGTCCAATTAATTGGATATTCCCAGCTGCAAAAACCTCCCCAAGCAGTACACATGTGAACCGTGAAGGTAAGAAAGAAAGGATATGAGGAGAGGGCGGATTTGAAAAATGCGATAGGCGGAGGTAGAATATGAGGTGCATGGCGTTGGCAGCAGTAGAGCGTAGTGCACCATATCTAGAGGCCACAGTTGCCTGTGCACACACATCTGCATACGGCTGCCGGCAACATCAGACCGTAGTCACCACGTCTGTGTCCTCTATGGCAGTGGACAAAAATGGGGCAAACACATGGATGGTTGAACAAAAATATTCTGTGTGATGATGTTTTTTCTGTCAATCAAGCCTTGGTTCAGATGCTTAATTAGCTCTCATTAGGGTGAGTAGCCACATTTTTAGCCATGCCGGCAGCATGGCTGTATGGATGACAATGTCAACCTGTCAGCCCACCAAATTGGTCACCTTTGAATAGATTATCATGAAATTTAGTCCAGATATGCATGGTGTCTAGAGGATGATCCTAGTTCTTTTACTCTAGAGCCAGCTCAAGGTTGACATTTGTGGTTTTAAGCAGAATGTACCAACAGCTTTTAGATGATGATAGCAAAACACATCTATGTTCCTCATAGGCTGAATTTCCTAGTGCACCTTCAAACCAATACGTTCTCACTCCCAACTCATTATATACAGACGCATGGTCAGTGGCCCTAAACCTCTAGGTTCCTCTCTAGCATCAGTTTTAGACACTCAGGGAAGGCATGTCAGTTGTTCATTGTTCATTACATGCTTGTGTCTTTTCAAAATAAACTCACATTTTCACAGGAAATGTACAGTTACTACTTGTTGAATGCATACTAGCCATACTTAGCTTAAAATGTGCTACTCACGTTATGTAACGTCACCTGAAATAAGTCACTAGTATAGTATACTACCCAGGACGCAGACTGGCCAATCATAACGTAGCATCAGGCCGGCTCAGACCAGGGTCCGACAACAACACAGCTGTGCTCCATTGACTCTAATGCAGTCGTTTCAGATTTCCTTCATTTTCAGGCTGGTTTTGTGGATTTGGAGCTAAATGTTGTGCCTGGGGCACGTCGTGTATTAATGATACTCGTTACCTGGAGAGGTTGGAAAAAGATATACGTTTCTTCCCTGT